>NW_027465614.1:0-20993 GCF_043290135.1 Rhipicephalus microplus | reverse complement strand
GGCGTTTCACTAGCCTAACGTATACCAAATTTGGTATTACGTTAGGGGAACGGACGACGAAGATAAATGACACGTCCAAACATGATAATCATGACATCTGTGTCATGTAAAACATCACCATATGCTGCGCTCATAGTGCGCTCGCGGCCATTACGTTAGCTTCACATACACCGAATTCGGCGTTGCGCGACGTGAGTGGAGGACGAGGCTATATGACTGGTGTAAACGTGATAATAATGATATGCGTGTCATATAAAAACATGACTACATACCACGCTCGTGATGCGCTCACGGCCGTTTCGCTAGCTTCACATATGCAAAATTTGGTATCGCGTGACGTGAATAGACAACCAAGATAAATGACACAACTAAACATGATAATTGTGACATGCGTGTCACGTAAAACATGACAATGCTATGCTCATAGTGCGCTCGCGGCCGTTTCGCTAGCTTCACATATACCAAATGTGGTATTACGTGACGTCGATTGACTACGAGTGCAAATGCCAGGTGTAAACAAGATAATCATGACATGTGTCACAGAACGAGCGCTCAAAAAGGGCGCGCCGCCAAATTCTCGCGACGAAACGCCGGAGTGATGCCGCGAGGTCAACGAAAAAAAAAGAAAACAGACATCCAAGGCTCCCCGGGCGCGCGACTCTCTCCCCTCGGAAGCGTGGCTTCGCTGACGAACCTCCTCACCCCACACCGGTGGCCGAGCAAGCACTCGAAATTTCTCGATGGAAAGAGGCGTGGTGACGCCGGGTTGAGTCATCCGTCGCGGACGGCCCTCGTACCGACTCGCGCTTTCCCCCAGCCTTCGCTGCGCATCGCGCCGACGAAATGATGAGAACTTTCTGGAATGTCGCGCGGAAGGTATTTAACCGAGCAGCCGAGACGAGAGATCAGAAGAAGACGGAATTTAGCGCCAGAGCGCGTAGGGATTCCGCCGTGTAGTCGGCGAAGGTTTTGTCCGTAGAGACAAAGCAGGAGACGAAGATGATTTCCACCTGAGGGGTGACGACTTGAGCTACAGGCAAGAGTGTGTGTTTACCGCTATCGAGCGAAGACGCGTGGCAACAGCTGTGTGTGTGAAGCCGACGTGTTTCCGGCGAAGAAGTTTGAAACTTGGAGAGTGGCCAATTGAAGACGCGAGGTTTCCTGGAAGAGAAACTTCGGGGGCAGCGGAACGACAACAACGCTGGACTTTGAGTGAGTGATTCTCGGAAGAGTATCATCCAGACTTTTGGTTCCAAGAACTTTGGACTGAATAGGTTTTCTACCTCTTTAGTCTTTAAGTGTCTTGGTTGTTCAATGTATGCGACTGCATTGTAGTGCGTATTGTTGTCTGTGTCCGTTGTTTCGAGTGTGGCTGATTGTACTGTGTAGTACGTTGTTTGATTGGTGACATATTGTATGCAACTATTGTGGAGTGTGCATTCTTGTGTATTGTTTTCGATCTGCCATTATTGAGAATATAATTTTGTTTGTTTATCAACTCTCGGCTCTGACTTGTTCTTTGGGGCCACAGCCGGCGTCCGCTGGCGCGCCAAAAAGGACCACTTTTAAATTGTCCACGCTTTCGTGGTGCGGTTCGGGGGGCCGATACTTCGGCCCTTGGAATTAGCCCAGCGATCGCCTCCCTAATTAACGGGACCTGTGACAATTAATCTGGCGTCCGCGACAGGACTTTTTTGGTGCACAGTGTGTCCAAAGTAGTGAGAAAGAGCCTCGATTTGTTGATAGTGCTATCGGAACGATTCTGTGTGTTGTTCAGTGTTCTTGTTAACGAGTGCAGGAGAGTATTCCGATAGACTGATTTAGGCAGATACTTTTTGCACGCGGCAAGGTTTTATTTGCGAGTTGCGAGACACAATGGATCTCGAAAAGTTAGTCGCTCTTGGTGAGAAGATGGGTCTTTCTGGCGCCGAACTACGGAAGTGGGTCACCCAGAAGGAAAAAGAAGAAAAGAGAGGGCCAAAAAGGCAGCTGAGCTGGAAAAAGAAAGGCTGGCGGTCGAAAGAGCCAAGGAAGAAAAAGCAGCTGAGTTGGAGAGAGAGAGAGGTTGGCAGCTGAGAGCGAAAGAAGAAAGAGGCAAAAGAGCGACAGCTGAAGGAAGAAAGAGAGCAGCAATTGAAGTTGGAGCTGGAGAGAGAGAAGTTGGCAGCCGAAAAGGCGAGAGAAGAAACAGAAGCGATGGAGCGACAGCTGAAGGTAGAAAGAGAAGCGAGGGAGCGACAGCTGTAAGAAGAAAGTGAAGCGGAGATGGCTGAAAGGGAACGGCAGCGGCAGCACGAGATGGAACTCGAGCGGCTCCATTTGCAACAGCGAAGTGAAACTCCCGTCCAAGCTAGAGTTGAAAGCAGCGAACGGGAAGATCATGGCTTCCGCTTGAACCCAAGCAAGCTGCTCGTAGCGTTTGATGAAAGGAAGGACGACCTTGACGCGTACCTTCACCGATTTGAGACGATTGCAGGGAGCCAGAATTGGCCGGGACATCAATGGGCAACTGCTTTGAGTACCTGCTTGAGTGGTGAAGCGCTCAGTGTGTACAGCAGGCTAACGCCGACCGATGCAGCCAACTACGCAAAGGTGAAAGCTGCTTTGCTGAAGCGATTTAGATTTACTGTGGAAAGAATCCGGGACAGATTTCGGACAGGAAACCAGCTGATGGTGAGACGGCTACGCAGTATGCCGCCCGACTTTGCCATTATTTCGACAGATGGATTGAACTTTCAGGGACAGCGCATGAGTACGATGAGCTTAGAGAGCTCCTAATTAGAGAACAATTTCTTACTAGTTGCCACCCAAGCCTGTCGCTGTATTTGAAAGAGAGGAGGGCTAAGCCACTTGAAGACATGCTTGAATTAGCTGATCAATTCTTGGAAGCGCAAGGTGGCACTAATTTGGCCAAGGTCAAGAAGGAGTGTCCCGAAGATTCGAAAAATTCGGCACCCAAACAAAAGAAGCGTGCACCGGAGAGTGTTCTGCGATGTTTTCTGTGCAACCGAGTGGGTCATCGCGCGAGCAACTGTCGTACTAACTTTACGAGTCCTACGGTAGTAAAATGTTTTAAGTCTGGTCAGACTGGGCACAAAGCAGACACATGTCGAAACGGAGCGAGTCAAACTCACCAGGTATCCTGTGTGCTAGCAGCACCGAAATCCGATAGTGATGCCGTCAATGACGGATTCGTAGAGTTGAAAAATGGAGATAAACTTCCTTTTGTGGGTGCTGTAATGACAAAACAGCCAACCGGTGCCACGAAGGGAATGCCAACGCTGCCCGGAAAAGTTGCGGGCAAGAAGGTTACGGTGTTAAGAGATACCGGCAGCTCCACTGTTATCGTGCAGAGAAATTTGGTACGGGAAAGTGAGTTGACAGGCAGAACGAAACTGGTTTGCCTAATTGACAGTACAGTTCGGATGCTTCCCGAAGCAGAGATTGAGGTCGAAACCCCGTACTTCAGCGGGAAGGTTATTGCTCTATGCATGACGACCCCCCTTGTACGACCTCGTCATCGGAAACATCGACGGGGCGCGAGGGCCGAATGATCCAGAACGATCGGGAGAAGACCCTAAGATGGAGCCCTCGCCAACCCAACGACCGCGAGATACAGTGGAGGAGCATCCCGTGACGGATCTCACTCGAGCCCAAGGTGAAGCCGCGGTGCAAGAGACAGTGAATGAGAAGATGATCGTGTTGAATGAGTTCACGTGCTGGGCAGCTGGACTTACGTCGGCTCGACCTCAACAGACCGACAATGTAAAGATGACGGAGTCGGCCAGCCAGGCCAAATGTCGTGACATCAACAAGCGGGTGAATAACCGGACAGGATCGCTTGAGCGTCATGACCCGCTAGCAGTGTCGGAAGTGACAACGATGGCTGAGACACCGCCTCAGATACCGTCGTTGGTAAGGGCTCACCGGAATAGAACGAGGAAAAACAAGAAAAGATCGAGCGAGCACCGCAAGAAAGGGCGCAAGCGCAGCTCAAAGTACTTAGGATAGGTGCTGAGGTCAAATCGGAATGCGTCTGGCTGTGTTGTTATTGCGTTATCCTGTGTCACAAGTGTCGAAGTGTTTGAGCTGTGACGTGATGTATAGTATGGTACAATTGTTGTAAAGACAGACCTTTGTACATTTGTACTTCTTGAAGTATGTGATGGAGTATTGTATTCATGTACCTGTGGTTATATTTCATGTGTTGTGAGATTGAATTGTAATGTACAATTGTATTGAGTGATCTATTGTGAATGTGACGTGTCATGAGCTACGGACTATGTTACAGTCTTTGAGAGTGTGGGGACTGTTCGCGCTCGTTTGTGTGGTTTTGAATATTATGAGATAATATTCTTACAGTGGGGGGCAGTGTCACAGAACGAGCGCTCAAAAAGGGCGCGCCCCCAAATTCTCGCGACGAAACGCCAGAGTGACGCCGCGAGGTCAACGATAAAAAAAGAAGTCAAACATCCAAGGCTCCCCGGGCGCGCGACTCTCTCCCCTCGGAAGCGTGGCTTCGCCGACGAACCTCCTCACCCCACATCGGCGGCCGAGCAAGCACTCGAAATTTCTCGATGGAAAGAGGCGTGGTGACGCCGGGTTGAGTCATCCGTCGCGGACGGCCCTCGTACCATCTCGCGCTTTCCCCCAGCCTTCGCTGCGCATCGCGCCGACGAAATGATGAGAACTTTCTGGAATGTCGCGCGGAAGGTATTTAACCGAGCAGCCGAGACGAGAGATCAGGAGAAGACGGAACTTAGCGCCAGAGCGCGTAGGGATTCCGCCGTGCAGTCGGTGAAGGTTTTGTCCGTAGAGACAAAGCAGGAGACGAAGATGATTTCCACCTGAGGGGTGACGACTTGAGCTACAGGCAAGAGTGTGTGTTTACCGCTATCGAGCGAAGACGCGTGGCAACAGCTGCGTGTGTGAAGCCGACGTGTTTCCGGTGAAGAAGTTTGAAGCTTGAAGAGTGGCCAATTGAAGACGCGAGGTTTCCTCGAATTGAAACTTCGGGGGCAGCGGAACGACAACAACGCTGGACTTTGAGTGAGTGATTCTCGGAAGAGTATCATCCAGACTTTTGGTTCCAAGAACTTTGGACTGAATAGGTTTTCTACCTCTTTAGTCTTTAAGTGTCTTGGTTGTTCAATGCACGCGACTGCATTGTAGTGCGTATTGTTGTCTGTGTCCGTTGTTTCGAGTGTGGCTTATTGTACTGTGTAGTACGTTGTTTGATTGGTGACATATTGTATGCAACTATTGTGGTGTGTGCATTCTTGTGTATTGTTTTCGATCTGCCATTATTGAGAATATAATTTTGTTTGTTTATCAACTCTCGGCTCTGACTTGTTCTTTGGGCCACAGCCGGCGTCCGCTGGCGCGCCAAAAAGGACCACTTTTAAATTGTCCACGCTTTCGTGGTGCGGTTCGGGGGGCCGATACTTCGGCCCTTGGAATTAGCCCGGCGATCGCCTCCCTAATTAACGGGACCTGTGACAACATGTAAGTCCATGTACGGCACAATTTGCGTCTGCCTCGTAACTTAGAAGTGTGGCAGCTTGGGCTAGTTGGTATGGCATGACGATAATTATAGCGCGAGAACAAAACGACGACACTTGTCTCTGTGTCGTCGTTCGGAGCTTCGGTGCTGTGCCGTCAGCTTGGCGCGCTAAAACGAGACGCTCGCTGTGCGAAGTTGCCTTTCGGCGATGGAAGAAGCGGCCTCACGGAAGCGTCGGCGTGTTCCGAAGTATTGTTGGGTTGTGGGTGCCAAAACAATCCAGACAATACCAAGGAGGAGGAGGAGGAGGAGGAGGAGGAAAAACCTTTATTGATGCTGGCTGTGCCAGATAGCCCTTATCCCCACCGGGCTGGTTGACATCCCTAGTCTGGGACGTCATTAGTCGAGGCCGCCACCCGAGCCCGCTGGACTAGAGTTCGCTGTTCCTCTAGTTTGAAGCTATTGACTATAGGGTCGTCTCCCAGTCCTCTTTGGTGGGGTTGGGAAAAGGGGTTGATTTTGGGTTCATTTGGCAGGCCCAGACCATATGTTAAGTGTTGGCCTTTTCCCCACAATACTGGCACTGCCCGCTTATTTTTGGGTCGTAATATTTGAGTATGACTGGACAGAGCAGCGTGTTTGTCTGTAGGCGCCGCAGGACGCGCTCCTTCGTTTTCGAGAGTCCCTCCGCTGGTGCGGGATACAAGCGGCGTTGCTCAATGTAGTATTCTTTGATTTCTCGAAACCGTGTTGAAGGTGTGGGACGTTCAGGTCTATCAGGGGAACGGGGTGTTTCCCGGGAAGTAAGCACGCGGGTCGCTGCATGTGCAGCCTCGTTACCCTGTAGACCCTGATGTCCCGGAGTCCATTAAGACGTTTTGGGGTAGGATCGCGGTTCCTGATGCTGAATTTTAAAAGTCTATTAGCCAATGGAGAGATTTCTCCAGCAAGATAGCTCTCGCAGGCTCTTTGAGAGTCTGTAACTATTTGTTTTGAGTTTGGGTGGGATACTGCCAGTGCAATGGCCACCTCCTCCGCCTTACTTGAGCTTGTGGCTCTGAAAGTGAGGCCGTCCATCTGCGTTCCTCGATGTTTTACCGCCGCCGTGTAGTATCCCCTAGGTGACGGCCCGGCCACATCGACGTAATAGACCCCATTACGGGAGCCAAGCCGTTGTTCAAGTGCCTCAGCGCGCGCTTGACTTCTACCCTGGTGCGCCTCCCTGGTCATATTGCGGGAAGCGGGGACACCCAGAGTTTTGTTCTCCAAAGTTCAGTAATACGCTCCACGTTTTCGATTTCGCATTCGTGCTGGATCATGAGGCGGTCCAGTAGGCGCCGCCCGGGGGGGCGTCTGCTTAAGACGCGTATATTGATTTGTGAGGTGGGCTTCTTGGAGCTCTTGCATAGAGTTAAAGACTCCCAATGCAGAGAGTTTCTGATTTGAAGTACTGATGGGTAAATCAAGTGCGCGCTTAATTACTTTCTTAAGTATAGCATCGACTCTGCTCTCTTCGTGTTTAGTCATTCGTAAGTACGGTAATAAATATAGAATCCTGCTAGTTACAAAAGCATTGGCGAGTCGAATCGCGTCCCTTCCTCGTAGCCCCCCGCGCTTGTTTGACACTCGGCGGATCATGTGCCCTACCTGTTCTCCAATTTTCCGTAGCTTGTCTAGCGTAGTGCTGTTTTTTGTTCTGTTGTGAATCAGAAGGCCAAGGATTCGTAGTTCTGAAACCTCTCGTATGGTTGATCCTGATACCATCAAGTTTAGGGTCGTCCTATCTTTAATGTTTTCTCTGATTATGCAGGAATTCAGATTTGGTTGGAGCGCACTGCAACCCACACTGGGCCACATAATCCTCCACAATGGAGGCGGCCTGCTGCAGACGGTCTTCAATTCCTCCTAAACTGCCCTGATTCGTCCAGATTGTTATATCATCGGCATATATTGCATGATATATTCCTTCCACTACTGCCAATGCTTGCGGGAGCTTCATCATGGCAATGTTGAATAGCAGCGGAGATAGGACAGCTCCTTGCGGGGTTCCCCGCATCCCCATTTTGAATGGTCCATGTTCCTCGTTATCTATGCGAATGAACGCCAGTCTCTCAGAGAGGAAGTCTCTGATGTAGGTATTTTCTTACCGCAATGGACACTACTCAAGTTCTTCAGGGTGCTTTCATGTTTAACGTTGTCGAATGCGCCTTTAAGGTCGTGTGCAAGGATTGCTCTGTCGTTGTGCGTCGAGGGAATGGGTTGGATAATGTCTCGTTTTAATTGCAAGAGGATATCTTGCACAGACAGGTGTGGCCTAAAGCCAAAAATGGAATCTGCGAAATGCCCCTTGCTCTCGAATACCAAGGGGACACTCTCCACGTGTAAAGCTGTTTCGGTCCCCCAGCAAAGTCACAACCGGCTAACAGAGCCGCGTTCATGAAAGATAGAGCAAGCGTGACATGAAAACCGGAAAAATTGAGGCGAGCACTTCAACTTGACTCGTAGTGGTTAAAGCTCAGCTTTCTGCTTTGCGGTGAAGTCAGCGGGTCATGCTCCCGTGGCACGGAGGACATGACTCAAAAACTTCCCGGACATTTAATGCTATGACCTTATAACTTTGTTTTTTATTTAATTTTAGCGCGCCGCAAACGTTTGCACATGACAGTACACGGCTGCTACTACTAGGTACCACATCAAACCAACAATTATATGGTTTTCAAAAACGTCAACTCTGCACATCGATAGAGTACGCGGCTTCATGTCGGCAGAATGAGACTCACCTCGAGGCATACGTCGTACACGGTACTGTCACGGGCCTGAGAAACGTATTTCACGGGGACTCGGGCGTCCTCGTCTTCCGTCGTGTGCTCCACATCATTAACTTTACTAACGAGCTTTACTCCTTTTGTTATATTCGCTTTTGTTATATCCTGTAGCAACAACCAGTAACGTTGAGCAAAAAGCGGGGGCGCGTGCTTATCCTCGCCTCTAAAGCCCCTAGCCAACACCGACTAAATTCCAAGGCCGAAAGGCTGCCGCAGTGACGTCAGAGGGTGGAGGCCCAGGTACGCCGCGAACGCCGCGGAAAGCCGGTGTTTCGTTCGCGTTTTAGGAGAACAAACGCTCCCACTCTCGCAGCTGCTGCGGCTTGATTGGCCGAATAAAAGATGTGGAAAAAAAAGTCTTACTGAGCATGCTCAGTTGGGTAACTGGGCCTCCAACCTCTGACGTCACTGCGGCAGCCTTTCGGCCTTGAAATTTAGTCGGTGTTGCCCTAGCAACCGGAGCAGGTCAACACCCTCTAGTAAAATGAGATTCTGGTGGAGTAGCGGTGAGTGAGCGGAGAGGAGGAGCACGCTCTAGCATGTGGGGGCGCTCACATCGCGGGAGCATGGCGGTATTTCCACGTGTGCAAAGAGGGTGTAAGAGAGAGTAGGTGAAGCGCTGCGCCACTCCTCTCACCAATCGCCCTCTTTCCTCCTTGCGCCCCACTCTCCCGTCCGCTCGCTCGTACGTCGCTTGTACGTATATATATATATATATATATATATATATATATATATATATATATATATATATATATATATATATATATATATATATATATATATATATATATATATTGGCAGAATTTCGCCGAGAGTGTCCGCGGCGCAGAGTGAAGGGAGGGTCTTCAATAGCGCAACAGGAAAGATATATATATATATATATATATATATATATATATATATATATATATATATATATATATATATATATATATATATATATATATATATATATATATATATATATATATAAACAGCGGGGGAATAGCAGGTGCATCAACTTACCCGGATCATAAACTGCACTCGAATTGCACTGCCCACGGCATTCGGCAAGACCTGGTATGACCTCCGTGTTCGAGCAAAACCCGTGCTCGGGATCACTCAGGAAGAAGTACTGAACTGTCTGTTGTTCGCGTAGTATATGGGGGTGCGCAAGTACCTGCGTCGAAAAAAGAAAAGAACGCTTAACACAGTGCCTTAGGTAGTGTATGGTTGTATGATAGGAAGCTGTTTACGTGTGTTCTTGTATTTGGGCACGAGTACGTATGCCAAGATTTCTGCGTGTATTTGTCCATCGGAAATGCCATAGGCCCGTGTGCTCAGATTTGGACGCACGTTAAAGAACACCAGGTGGTCGAAATTTTTGGAGTTCTCCACTACGGCGTCTCTCAATTTCATATGGTGGTTTTGGGACGTTAAACCCCACATATCAATCAATCATTTGTTCATTTCCTTTGTATAACACACTTCATTGTTTCTCCGTTTCCCATGAATATGCTCCCGACGAACCACGTCGGGTGACGTAACGAGCGTGCTAGAAACCTTTTCAAGATGTAGGGCAATTGGGTAATCACGTCGTATTCGTAGAGGCCGCCAGATGTGGGAAGGGGATCAGGGGAGGATCCAGCCACTCATTTTTTTATGGGGGGGGGGGGGGGCGGTCCGCTAAAGTAACACCGGGGCCATGACCTTTTTGTTTTTAATAACAGAGAAGCAAAAATACTGGTTATGTGTGCTCACCGTGGTTTCACTCATTTTTCTTAATCAATTGGTGAGAGGAGGTGGACTACAAGCACTGAATTGAGGGGGAGGGGCACTGATAGATTTTGGGGGGGGAGCGATCGCCTCTCACCCCCCCCCCCCCTGGGTCCGCCAATGAAAGGGAGAACGATGATAGTTATAGCGCGAGAACAAAACGACGACACAGAGACAAGTGTCTTTCGTGTCCTTCTTGTCTCTGTGTCATCGTCTTGTTCTCGCGCTATAACTATCGTCATGCCATACCAACTAGCCCAAGCTGCCACACTTCGAAAGCGAGAAGCTCGCACGCAGCTGTGGTCATCGATCACACGGGCAAATGCCTCGCGAGTGCCACGGTGAACACGGAACACACGTAGGCGACCGAAGAAGCCGCGATAGCCTTAGGGCCTGACCTGGCGTACGCGGCGCAGCGCGTTGACTCGTGTCCTTTTGACGCGGTGTCGAGCTGAGAGAGAGAGAGAGAGAGCTTTCGGCTTCGCGTAGCCAGGCGCCGCGTGAAAAAGCCTCGCGCCGACGCGCTGCGACGGATACGTGGGGTTCTCGCCGCAGTGCCAAAGGCTGCGATCGTGGTTTGCGGTTTCGTGCGCGGCCATGTCTCGAATGCAGGAAGCGGCCCGCATTCTTGAAATGTGTGGCGGCTGTTGGCGATTCGACGTCGGGCTCCCAGATTCAATTTCCGACCGTCCCGTGCCGCACGGGCAGATAAAATGGCATTTACCTCCTAATGCCTTCAGATTGAATGTCATTCGCGTGGTGCCACACGGATGAACGAAATGGCGTTGTTTTCCCAAATGCCATTCGTCACCTAACGTCATCAGCAGAACTCATTGGACTGAGCAATGCGTACTGTCGACGGCACAGCTGGTGAAGTAATTGTATAAAACGACATTTTATTCGACTGGAAGGAAGCTTCTCGCGTCTTTAATTTACACGAATCACTTAAAAAAGTGCTAAAAACTTATCTTCAGTTGCTAGACGCTGTAAAATAAATGCGACAGGCGCCATTTTCTTTTTACGCTGTGGATCTGACCAGCTTTGGCTGAAGTTACTACCTGGTCGGTTGCAACTCGTGAAATAAAGTAACGAACGAAATCTAACGGCAGCGTGATGTGCTTATTTATACATTTATTTATTATTTGATGTGTACGAAGCTTGTAAATGCTTGTTTATTTTTTGTATTGCTACTCACCCCAATGCTCACGAGGAATGTGCTGCGATCGACATCATCAAGTCAAATGTCATTCGCTTTGGACGTGTAGCAGCACCGCCGTAAAAAAATGCCATTCGGGAACTGAATGCCTTCGCTACCGAATGTCGTTTTCTATGCCCGTGTGGCACGGGCACACACCCACGTGCCGCTCGCGAGAAACGAGGTGGCATACGCCTCGGCTCGAGGTCTCATTCGCTGAGCCGCAGCACAATACGTGACTGCCTCCTGCGACTCCGATAACGAGGTTTTGGGTCTGCTGGATCGAGACACGTGGACAGGCACGCAGCAACAAGAGTCACAATGGTTGTGGGGTGATAGTCTTGCGAAGTTTCCAGACATTGCTCAAAACTATAGGCTCGAAAGAAGTATATTCCGAGCACCGCACGATAAATACACACAAAAACTCGAACGTGTATGCACCGCAGCAATTGACCATGCCCCACTACCAAGTACAGCGGTTGCGAGAGAAAGCGAATACATTAGAGGAACATAACGGAGCGAAGAAGAGTGAGGGAAAGCGGTGGGGGAGCATGTTGGAGCCTGAGGTGGGAGAGAGTAAAGCCTACAGAAACGAGGAGTTCTAATGCGGAAAAGGTTAGGAGCACTGACACGAGCGTGCTCTGGTGCTAGGTGCGGCTTGGCCGAATGGAGCGCAGAAAAAAAAAGAGGAAAGGAGGTGGGAAGTGGACAGAAGGAGGAGCTGAATCAAGTTAACCCGCAATAACTTTTTTTTCCGAAGAGGCTTTCAAACCAGGGCAGCCAGAGTTCGAAAGCGAGTGTCGTGACCAATAGGCTATCCCAGCGCAGTAGCTCAACAAGCATTGTTGGGAATCCTACAATTACATTGGTATGGACGAGAGAACTAGCAAGAGATAAGAAGGAAAAGAAATAAAGAGAGGAAAATAAATTGAGGAAGTAATGCAAAGAAGGAAAAACAAAGCACATCATAGCCATGTACACTATAGTGCAAAGGGCCCGGTGTGGTGGCCGCCAAGTGGACTGCGGGTACGAGCCGGCTTTCGGCCAAAAGCTAGACGAAACGTCGTCTCGCAAGCTGGCTGGCGTGACAGCTGGACCTCAGCCGTTAAACCGGGTCATGTTGCACATACATCGGGTCATCGGCTCATTTATAACAGTTGAAAGCAGGGACGCTAATATCTGACTCTTCGTTCGCCAGAGGGAGTCAAAAAATAATGATCACCTTCGTTCAACGAAGGATACCACGATTAAGCTTCCTTATAGGAAAGAGAAAGTACGTCTCACCTGGTTTAACGTTGCACTTTTTGCAGCATCCGGTCTCATCGCACACTGTGCTGTTCTGTAAGGTTACACAACGAGGTTTTCAGCTATTATCACCAAAATATCAGTATGCTTACGTGCCAAACTTGTCGCGTGGGGCGAGCTTACCCTTGCGCAATAGCATGGTAGTTTAGGGCACTTCCTGGGCACGTAGCGCATTTCCACAGCACCTCGGTAACCGCGCACGCATTTGACCTCGAAGCAGGGCCTCACGTTGGAGATCCACGTCTGGCCAATCTGCGGGATTCAAGCGTAGCAGAAAATTACACTTACACAACAGATGTGTCTTGCGTGAGAGATGCCTCTTGCGGTACACGGAGAATGAACCGCGCAGGACGCGTGTAAAGAGAATGTGAAGGGGTTCGTTAAAGTACGTAAACCAGGGGCGCTGGTATATATTTTTTTCAAACGGGGGCGAGGGTGAATTTTTTTATGTTTATTTGTGCGTGCTTGTATATACACAACTCCAACATTAAAAAATTTCAGGGCAAGGGAGATCTTCTAAACTGCCCCCCCCCCCCCTTTCCCTGGGTATACGACAATGGTGTATACAATGATTGTATGGAATAAGCCATGGAAGGACACGTTCAGCACCTTAAAATTTAATGAACCGTTCGAATAAAATAGAAAAGACCTGCCCCGAAAAAATTACACCTTTGGTCATCAGAGGAATATAAGGACTGCTTAAGCTAACTAATAATGAACTCGGTTGGCATTACAGAGCAATAATGTGAATTTCCCCCTGATGTGAGTAGGGAACTTTTTGTGCATTGGTGGGTAAATATTAACTGGCCCCGATAGACTCAATATCATCTATTTCTTTTTCTCCGCCCTCTCTTTCTCTCATTTAAGCGGATGCAAAAGCTGTTTTTCAGCGCTCCCAATTTTCTTGTCCCCATTGTGCCAACAGTCGCCTACCACATCGTAACATTTGATGTCAAGGTTGTGGGTTGATGACTTCGACGAAACCAACATATAAGATTTACCATAAAGCAGAGGGTCCACTCAAAGAGAAACCACTTGTTACTTCTATCTACAGCACCGTTTATTCGCTACTCGATGTCCATGGCTATACCATAGTTCTTACCTGGTACACTCTCCCAGCTTCTTTGCAGTACTCGCAGCTACCACAGCAATCTCCGGAGCTTGGAGCAGCCTCTGCACGCTTTTCACTCTGAAAAGGAAACCCAGATGAAAAAAACGAAATCAAATATAAATATTGCAATTCGCAAATGTTGTGCTAGAGGTTTCAGGGAACATAGAACATCATGTGCAGTTTCCGCATGAGGGAGAGCCCGCAAATGGAAATGATGAGCTGGTGCAAGGTTACTTATTTCAGAGAGAACCGATACATGTGTAAGTTGCTGAAGTTTTGTCTTGGTGACGACAGTGAATTTACGATAACGATGAGAGAGCGTAAGAAATGCACGACATTTGGACCCATCGTTTGTAACTGTGGGCGTAGGCTTCTTACGCTGTGCAAACACATACACGCAGACCGAATACATTCTAATGTACTGGTAATTAAAAAAAAGCACGAACTAAAATTTTAATGGTTGCAATGCCATGTTTGAATTAACAGTCCTCAGTTACAGCTTACATTGATGGGTGCTTAGGAAAAATGGCTTTATCACATAATGTCTGACTCGCGTATTTTTCTTAGCTCGTGCACTTCGTAGCAGTTGAAACGGCAACTCATTTCGATTGGTTAACCTAAGTATTTTTTACGGCAACAACAAGAGAGCTATTGAAACGAAAAAAAAAAACTACGTTGTCAAAACTATACCGTCATTAGTGCTGTAATACTTAATATATTATAACAGGACTTGCCATCAAGTAGGGAAAGATGATCGCACCGAAGGCCCACAGCAGGAGGACAAATTTCGCCTCCATTATTCTCCGCTCTGAACGACGACGCGGAAGACAGGCGCGGTTTCCAGCAGCCTGTGTTGTACGTTACCAGAGCCTGCTGCGTGTATCCTCCCGTACATATATTCGACCCTCTCCCATGGGCAGTGTGGTTTGAAGCATCCTGCCCGGAGACACGGTTACTGTATACTACACGGGCGTATCCAACGAAACAAAGTCCCTCTCTCTTTCCATACACAAGCTGTCGCGCTCAGCCGATGTCATTCCGTTCGGGTGATGCCTGTATTTCTCCGACGTTTGCAACCTCTTTCTTTCGGTGCTGTAATAAACGCGCATTCCATACAAGGAACATTGTTCGTGTAGAGAGGTGTACGATGGTGTTTTGACGGGGAATGAACGACAGGAGCACTACAGCTGGAGTGTCAGTGACAAATAGATGTGTCCCCTCCTTATTTTGGTTTACAGTTATTACACGTCAAATCATAAATATTATTATCATCACCTGTAGCACATACCCGCATACTAGTAGCATATACCCGCGGTTGAGTATGTGCCACTGTCTGGCAAGAAGTCTTTGACGACGCACGCGACGAGATTGTGGCATTATTCATGTCTTGACCAGCGCGTCACATTCGTCCAACCATGTTACCCTTCCATGCTAATTTTGGTTCACGCCAAGTTAAGGGGGTGACCACGAGTGCACGCAAACGTACGCAGCTACATAGATAGATAGATAGATAGATAGATAGATAGATAGATAGATAGATAGATAGATAGATAGATAGATAGATAGATAGATAGATAGATAGATAGATAGATAGATAGATAGATAGATAGATAGATAGATAGATAGATATTGATTGATTGATTGATTGATTGATTGATTGATTGATAGATAGATTGATTGATTGATTGATTGATTGATTGATTTATTGATAGATACGGTCAAAGTTGTCGAAGTTTGTTAAGAAATGCTTCGGATTTAAAACTCAGCCTTACAAATGATAATGCAATAGCCTGGAATGAAACATTCGGGCGCGGCTTGAGCAAAGTAGTATCACGCGAAATGGGCCGCCCACATAAAACAGAAATAAAGGAGCGTGTACGGCAATATCGGGGATATACTATGTTTCATTATTATTGTAGGGAGAATAATTACGACAAACAAATACAGCAGGACAACACGATCATTTTCGAGATTTATGGGGCAAAATAGCACTACATTAAAAAGCTGTGGCAGTCTAAATGGAGAGGCAATGCTATGTTAGCGTGAAAAAAGCGATGAAGAGGAAGAAAGAATAGATATACTAAGAGACTGTGCGAGAGAAGATGCGTGGAAAATATTAATTTGCGCATTAGTGTGACAAAAAATAAGGTGTTAGAATTTTGTGTGATAATGCCTTGTGGGTACCGTTAATCATGGATTTAGATACGAATCGCAACTTTGAGGTGGAGTCATCTACAAAATAACATATGACTACGATTGAAATATGGGCGAAAACCCATGATTTCCCGTTGAAAGTATACGCGCACAGTAGAGTGCTCGCGTTTCGCTTGCGGGGCGTCGCTGCGCCCAGCCTGCGCTTGCGCCAACGTTGCGTCGGAGTATATTGGGCCCTTTATGACGCGCTCGCCGCCGTTGCGCTAGTTCCACATGTACCAAACTTGGTATCACGGGAAGTGAATAGACTACGAAGGTAAATGACACGTCCAAACCTGATAATCATCATATGCGTTTCATGTAAAACATAACTACATGCTATCCTCATAGCGTTCTCGCGGCCGTTTCAATATCCACATATATACCAAATTTGGCATTACGTGACGTGAATGGACGGTGAATGTAAATGGCACGTCCAAATATGATAATCATGATATGGACTTCGTGTAAAACATGTCCACATATGCTACGCTCATAGCACGCTCGGGGCTGTTTCGATAGCACCGTATTTACCAAAGTTGGTATCAGATGTCGTTAATAGATGACGAAGGTAAATGAAGCGTCCAAACATAATAATCATGACATGAAAGTCATGTAAGGCATAATTTACCTCCACCTTTTAACGTTGTGTTGATTTTAAAGTCACCTATCACCTTTCATCATTCGTGCTTCGCATATCATCGATTCCCATGTACGTGGGATCTTCTAATTTTTGTTATTGAAAAATAATTAGGCGCTTTCATTGATCGGACAATTGAAGTACACAGGCCCCAATTTAGTTGCGCGTGGTTGAAATTTCTGGAACCCTCTAGCGTGTCCTCCACTACAGCGTCTCTCATAATCATATCGTGGCTTTCGGGACGTGAAGACCCATCAATTATTATTATACATATATCCGGACATATACCCAACACCACGCGCCTCGACAGCGACACTACACACAAATGCCGTGCTTGGCTTTCCGATCACTGCATATAGCAGCTATAGCCCAAGATCCATCTCCTCGCGCGGCCCCAATAAACGTTGTTTGTCCAGTTGAATCTTATCCCATCACACATGGCATCGTTGTTAACCACGTCATACGTATATCTGGCGTCCACTCGTGTCATTTAAAACCTTTCAGGAGCCCTCTAGTTTTAAATTCAGCCCTAGAAGGCGACAATCTTATTGCCTGGTTCATCATGTGATGGCTGCTTTGAATCCAGTGGGCCTGGCCAAGTAACCAAATCAAAAACAGTTTAAAGCAGCTGTTATAAGCTAATACACAAACTATGATATAGCAGTGAAACACTGCTTTCCTATTTGTTGTCCTTTTTTTTTGTCCACCCCATGAGTAATATTTTTCTGGGAACCTGAGTCAAGATTTAAAATATTACAGAGATCTTCGGTTTTACGAGCCGACAACGATATGAATTATGAGGCACGCCTTGGTCGAGGGACCCGGATATCAGAAAATTGCATGGTGTTGGAAGCGCACTGTCATCGTGCAGTAAACGGGATTTTGGTGTTTCGCCTCCATATAAAAGGCTACTGTAATTGAACCCGCGGGTTCGGTCTCTGCTCTGTTGATGTACCTAATGTCTCGCGCGAGCTTCGGCAGATCAGCAGAGCGCCGTAGCCGTGTTACACAACGGCGGACTTGAAATACATGAGTGACAACAGTTAAAGCCATGACTGCGAATATAACTGATTTCATTGTTTGCTCAAGTTAGTCACATAATTGCAAGTCATGCCGGCAATTGGGTCGCGATTCGAGAGTGAACTGTACGTGTACTGTACGCGAAAAGGCGACCGCATGGGAGAGATGCGGACCGCTTCAGCTCTGCAGTTTGTGCGCTTCTGGAACATTCTAAGCGCGATATGCGCTATCCTTCATTCTAAGGCAAAATTACCCGCAAAAGGAGTGACGGAGCCCACTAGGCGTGCGCGATGAACGGATAGACCATTGAGGAGCAACCACAGAGGGTAGCGTGCCGCACGAAACCACTTAGTCTTCAAACACGCTCCAAAGGGATGAACCGCCCGGGGATTGCAGGCAGCGCGAAAAGCGTTGCCAAGGTGACCACTCCTCCTTCTCCACAGAACAAATGTCCTTCTCCTTCTCTGCTGGCTCAGTCTTTCCCCGCATTTAGCCGGCGACGGTTCGCGTTGCGTCGCGCTCGGAGTGCTCGACCACGGCCGCCTGGATTCGAAGATCTAAGAATTACGACGTGATGCTTGTGTGTACGCTTAAATGAGCGTGGGCTGCTGCTTTTGCGTTTCGCTTCACCCATCAAGCCTGGAGCAAGCCTCGACACGTCACCACGCCGCGCTGTATATCTCTGGCTTCAAGTAGTCATGACCAACACACGACAGCAACAGTTGGGAAGGCCAATATGGCAGCCGAGAAGAGAACAGGCCTATCGGATATATACTTCAGTCCGACTCAGGGCAGAAAACAGCGCGGCATTCTAAGGCAAGTAGGTTATCATTCTTTATTCTACTCTACTTGTCGCGAGTGTGGTACGGATCGCACTTGCCGGCAACGGGCTCGGTCGTGTTGTATATCGCACGCACGAAATGCATCGCGAAGGTCAGCTTCGGCGTCTGCAGTTCACCTGTGTTTCGCGACCGCCTGGAAATCGGCCGCCATTTCCGTCGGCCTCCCGTACGCTCACTCATCGAGTGCTCGCCTGTCTTCGCCACCGCGATGAGCTCCGGGCTGACGATATTGGGCTGAGACCTCGTCGCTGTGTTGGGAGTCGTCGAAAACACGTTGCGGGTTCTCGTAAAGAGCTTGATTGTAGTATGTCGCGCGCTGTAAGTGCACCAGCACGGGCTGGCGGGGCTTTCGCTAGCGTCGGAACTTACTGAAAATTGGTCGCCATTAGAGTTGGCTTTTCCGTCAGTCGGTTGCAACAGCTCGGCGCCGTCCGTTGGGCCGCGGCGGCGGGACTCGCGTCTTGCGCGCTGCACTCGCTCGAGTTTGTGGAAAAGGGCCGCATAGCCGTCGATTTCTTCGGCGGTAGCTCCAAACTAGCTCGGCGCTGTTCGTGGCGGCGGCCAAGCGAACGCTCGCTCTCCTGTTCGAAGTTCGCTAGAGGCAGACACTCCGCGTGCAGCGCCGTGTTTGGGTCTCGCGTTCGCTTGCTCGAGCTGAACGACGTCGCTTCGGACTCGCCGACGTGTTAGCGGCACGGTGGTTCGCTGAGTTATGGCTGCGGCCGCCGCTCCTAAGCTGTTGCGCTACGGGGATTGAAATGAGTCTTTGACGACGTGTGACATCACGTTGAAATTATTAGCATGTCATATCTCACGTATGTTTTCATTTCACCTTGCACGTATTTCTCATATGCATTTGTATTAATCCTCTGTCACGTGTGACTCACTATTTTACATACTTATTATGCAGCCGTGGGCACACGCCCGTGCTGAAGACTGTGTGCGCTGGAGTCCTGCGATGCCTGTCATCCATCTCTTTCGTCAGAGCCGCTTCACAATGAGTGTGCGAGATGTGAAGGTAAAGTTATTTGTGTGTCATATTTTAACGCTTGATTTTATATTTACGTGCACGTTCTTGTCATATTCGTGCATCTTCATCTTCTGTCACGTGTGTCTAACTATTTTTACTATATTATTGTACGTGCAGCCGTGGGAACACAACAAGCAGAAGGCTGCGTGCGCCGGCGTCTGCAGTGCCTGTCATCTATCGATTCCGTCGGAGGAGCTCCCCAAGGACGTGAACAAGATTTGACAACGAGACTGGACTTGTACACTTCACCATGAATTCACTTAAAAGAATGAGAAACTTCATGTGTATGTAGAAAAATAAAAGATTTCCATGTCTCACTTTTGTCGTTCGTTGTTGCCGTGACTGCGAAGGCAGTTACACATACGTGGCTAACTACTTTTTCGCGTGTTCTTTTCGGCCCTATTTGTTGCTCACTGCGCAGAAAAACAGGCGAAAAAAGTGTTAGGCCTGGCAGAAAATAAACAAAAAACAATGTTTGAACTGGGGACAAAAAGTTCATCCGATTGGAGTATTTGAGTGGATCAACCGTTCGTCCGGCAAAGTGCAACTGTGAGGACTAACGGTTTGCCCGGTAAGGCGTAAATGTGGGGATAAACAGTTGCTCTAAAAGGTGCAAATGTGAGGACTAAATGTTAGTCCTTTGAGGTGAATTGTGGGGCTAACGGTTACTCACTAAGGTGTAAATGTGAGGACTAAATGTTAGTCCCTAGGGCTCATCTGTGGGACTAACTGTAAGACCCGGTGCCGTTAGTTCTTAAAGAGATTAATGGTTGTGGCAGCCTCATTAGTCCCCAAAAGGACGAACCAGACACCTTTTTGCCTTAGAGTGGAGTTCTTGCGCAAACTTTCCACCTTGCGCTTTCTTCAATTATCTTTGCTTCGCAGCACACCGCGAGCAAATTTCGCCGATAAGACGATCGATGTTCGATATCGTGACGTAATGGCGCGATCAGATATGGTGCTGCATCAACGCATGCGCGAGTGTCGATACATCGCCGTGAAATAGAGCTACGCGTGGGCGGCTGACCTCGCTATGTATTAGCTGCTCATGCTGCGATTTTTGTAGGGCGGCGGATTTTCGGTGCAATGGCATGGCTCACCGTGATGTGCGGGCGCGGTGCGCGCGATGGTATAGTAGTACTATCGGCGTCAAATCAAACCCGAACAGCGGAGCGCGTGTTTCAAGCATTAGAAACAGTATAGTGTTGGCCGTCCAGCCATCACCTTGACAGGCGTGCACATCCGGTTTGTCAGCACTGCGCGATCCCCCTACAGGGCGTTATCTCTGTTTCTGTCCTAGTTTTCGTATGGTGATAATGGTGGCCATCGTGGGTATGCCAAGCGCTTTTGATCGTATCACTCGCAATTCCTTGCTTTTACTTCAGCGTGGCAGTGCAATCAGTGACTTGGCACAATAAAACAAATCGAGAAGTATAATCGGTATGCGGTTGATTTTCAAACGATCGTCGTATCTCGTTCGCCAGCGCTGCTTCACCTGCACCCTTCTTTCAGAGACCGACCGGAAAACGCATCACTTTACCTGGAAATGCCGAGCGTTTCTTCGGAGAGAG
>NW_027465613.1:17500-21023 GCF_043290135.1 Rhipicephalus microplus | reverse complement strand
CGTCAGCCGGGGCGGCGCGAAAACCGCGTCTGCCGGGGCGGCACGAAACCGCGTCAGCCGGGGCGGCGCGAAAACTGCGTCAGCCGGGGCGAGCCCGGGTGCGGCACCACCGGGAAAACTGTGGCAAACAGACATGGAGATCGAGTGAGTGGGCCGCCAGCCAGGCACAGCCGAAAAGTGCAAAGTCCGAACCGTGTCAGCCGGGGCGACGCAAAAACCGCGTCAGCCGGGGCGGCGCGAAAACCGCGTCAGCCGGGGCGGCACGAAACCGCGTCAGCCGGGGCGGCGCGAAAACTGCGTCAGCCGGGGCGGCGCGAAAACCTCGTCAGCCGGGGCGAGCGAAAAGGGGGGGGGGGGGGGGAACCACGTCTGCCGGGGCGAAAGAAAAAAAAAACGCGTCTGCCGGGGCGAGCCCGGGTGCGGCACCACCGGGAAGACTGTGGCAAACAGACATGGCGATCGAGTGAGTGGGCCGCCAGCCAGGCTCAGCCCAAAAAGTGCCAAGTCCGAACTGCGTCAGCCGGGGCGGCAAAAACCGCGTCAGCCGGGGCGGCGCGAAAACCGCGTCTGCCGGGGCGGCGCGAAAACTGCGTCAGCCGGGGCGAGCCCGGGTGCGGCACCACCGGGAAAACTGTGGCTAACAGACATGGCGATCGAGTGAGTGGGCCACCAGCCAGGCTCAGCCAAAAAGTGCCAAGTCCGAACTGCGTCAGCCGGGGCGGCAAAAACCGCGTCAGCCGGGGCGGTGCAAAAAAACCGCGTCTGCCGGGGCGGCACGAAACCGCGTCAGCCGGGGCGGCGCGAAAACTGCGTCAGCCGGGGCGAAAGAAAAAAAAAAACGCGTCTGCCGGGGCGAGCCCGGGTGCGGCACCACCGGGAAAACTGTGGCAAACAGACATGGCGATCGAGTGAGTGGGCCGCCAGCCAGGCACAGCCGAAAAGTGCTAAGTCCGAACTGCGTCTGCCGGGGCGGCACGAAACCGCGTCAGCCGGGGCGGCGCGAAAACCGCGTCTGCCGGGGCGGCACGAAACCGCGTCAGCCGGGGCGGCGCGAAAACTGCGTCAGCCGGGGCGAGCCCGGGTGCGGCACCACCGGGAAAACTGTGGCAAACAGACATGGCGATCGAGTGAGTGGGCCGCCAGCCAGGCACAGCCGAAAAGTGCTAAGTCCGAACTGCGTCTGCCGGGGCGGCACGAAACCGCGTCAGCCGGGGCGGCGCGAAAACCGCGTCTGCCGGGGCGGCACGAAACCGCGTCAGCCGGGGCGGCGCGAAAACTGCGTCAGCCGGGGCGAGCCCGGGTGCGGCACCACCGGGAAAACTGTGGCAAACAGACATGGCGATCGAGTGAGTGGGCCGCCAGCCAGGCACAGCCGAAAAGTGCTAAGTCCGAACTGCGTCAGCCGGGGCGGCAAAAACCGCGTCAGCCGGGGCGGCGCAAAAAACCGCGTCTGCCGGGGCGGCACGAAACCGCGTCAGCCGGGGCGGCGCGAAAACTGCGTCAGCCGGGGCGAAAGAAAAAAAAAAACGCGTCTGCCGGGGCGAGCCCGGGTGCGGCACCACCGGGAAAACTGTGGCAAACAGACATGGCGATCGAGTGAGTGGGCCGCCAGCCAGGCACAGCCGAAAAGTGCTAAGTCCGAACTGCGTCTGCCGGGGCGGCACGAAACCGCGTCAGCCGGGGCGGCGCGAAAACCGCGTCTGCCGGGGCGGCACGAAACCGCGTCAGCCGGGGCGGCGCGAAAACTGCGTCAGCCGGGGCGAGCCCGGGTGCGGCACCACCGGGAAAACTGTGGCAAACAGACATGGCGATTGAGTGAGTGGGCCGCCAGCCAGGCACAGCCGAAAAGTGCTAAGTCCGAACTGCGTCTGCCGGGGCGGCACGAAACCGCGTCAGCCGGGGCGGCGCGAAAACCGCGTCTGCCGGGGCGGCACGAAACCGCGTCAGCCGGGGCGGCGCGAAAACTGCGTCAGCCGGGGCGAGCCCGGGTGCGGCACCACCGGGAAAACTGTGGCAAACAGACATGGCGATCGAGTGAGTGGGCCGCCAGCCAGGCACAGCCGAAAAGTGCTAAGTCCGAACTGCGTCTGCCGGGGCGGCACGAAACCGCGTCAGCCGGGGCGGCGCGAAAACCGCGTCTGCCGGGGCGGCACGAAACCGCGTCAGCCGGGGCGGCGCGAAAACTGCGTCAGCCGGGGCGAGCCCGGGTGCGGCACCACCGGGAAAACTGTGGCAAACAGACATGGCGATCGAGTGAGTGGGCCGCCAGCCAGGCACAGCCGAAAAGTGCAAAGTCCGAACCGTGTCAGCCGGGGCGACGCAAAAACCGCGTCAGCCGGGGCGGCGCGAAAACCGCGTCTGCCGGGGCGGCACGAAACCGCGTCAGCCGGGGCGGCGCGAAAACTGCGTCAGCCGGGGCGAGCCCGGGTGCGGCACCACCGGGAAAACTGTGGCAAACAGACATGGCGATCGAGTGAGTGGGCCGCCAGCCAGGCACAGCCGAAAAGTGCTAAGTCCGAACTGCGTCAGCCGGGGCGGCGAAAACCGCGTCAGCCGGGGCGGCGCAAAAACCGCGTCTGCCGGGGCGAAATAAAAAAAAAAAACAAAGAAAAAAGCCCGCGCTTAATCAAAAGAAAACAAAGAAAAAAGCTTGCGCTTAATCAAAAGAAAACAAACAAAAAAAGTTCGCGCTTAAGCCTGGCGGTGGAACCACCGGGGCAAACAGACCTGGCGATCGAGTGAGTGGGCCGCCAGCCAGGCACAGCCAAAAAGTGCAAAGTCCGAACCGCGTCAGCCGGGGCGGCGCGAAAACCGCGTCAGCCGGGGCGGCGCGAAAACCGCGTCAGCCGGGGCGGCGCAAAAACCGCGTCAGCCGGGGCGGCGCAAAAACTGCGTCAGCCGGGGCGGCACGGAAAAACGAAAACCGCGTCAGCCGGGGCGACATCAAAATGAGGAAAAAAAAAAAAAAACTGCCTTAGGACACCTGCGTACACTTTCATGCGTTTGGGCATATCTCTCTGTAACACGCGCGCCCCTCGTTACGCGCGGCACTCTGTTTTCTCCGACACCCATATTTCGGCGGCATGTGGCACGCGCGCCCGTCCCTACGCACGGCACACCGCAGTGCTTTCTCGATATTTTTCTTTTCCTCCAACACCGTCATCTATAGGCTTTTAGTGACCTGTTGCTCGTGGCACAAGTTCGCTTGCTCTGACACCTCTTGCATGCGCACCGTTTTTGCGCACGGTGCTATGCCGCAAAGCACGGCAGTCGCATGCGTTTCTCTCAGGCACCTCTTTTTTGACACAACGCTGTGGTGCTTAGAAACACACGCGCCGCTTTTGCGCACAGAACTCCACCGTACAGCACGGTAGTCACGTTTGTTCCACACGAACAGCAGTGTGCATCGTGCTACGACACTTTGAAAGCTTTTTCTTCCGAGTCTCGACCGCGCTGTTCCTTTCGTACTTGGCGCGATTTTGGGACCAGCTTTGTTTTAAACCCCTACTGCGCGCCGTTCCTT
>NW_027465613.1:0-12500 GCF_043290135.1 Rhipicephalus microplus | reverse complement strand
ATTTTCGCTTGGTTTATTCGTTTGATTATTTCTTCCAATGCCGTGGTTGTTGATGTCCCATGGGTAAATCCAAATTGTTTTTTGTTAAAATGGTGATTTTTAAACAAGAAATAATAGATTCTATCTTTTATGAGCTTTTCTAATATTTTTCCCAAAATCGAGTTAATAGCTATTGGGCGATATTTGTTTTCCTCGGATTTGTCCTCTCCGTTCCCTTTTGGAATCAATATAATTTTAGATTCTTTCCATCTTTGAGGAAAATGTCCGTGCTTTAAGCATGCATTAAAAAGATTGACAAAGAAAGTCTTATGCCTTTCATACATCACTTGTATGAGGTTAGTTTTTAGGTTGTCTGGTCCGGGGGTTACATCTTTCCTCAGATTTTTTACTATCTGCGTTACTTCAATCTCTGTAAATGGGAGGTCATCACTGGGTAAATTTCTTTCTCTCATTTCTGCTCCCGATGTCCAATTTCCTCCCTGTTTGTTATTGTTTATTGTGTCGTTGCTTGATTGTATTTGACTGTGTCCTGGCTCGTCATTTTCCATGCAGTTAGGGTATAAATTTCCTAGAATGTGTTCTATTGTTTCCTGAAGAGTCTTTGTGACTTCTCCATTTTCTTTTGTGATGCTTCTAAACATAACCTTGGTTTTCATCTTATTTCGTGCAATTTTATACGGTAGGATGAATGGATTTTTCGTAGCCTTAGTACATAGAGTTTTCCAACTGTTGTTTTTAGCCTGTTCTATCATGTTGTTATACGTGTCATGTTCTTTATAGTATTCCTTTTTGTATTGTTCTCTGATATCCCCTTTCGCCTTTTGATACCTCCTTCGTAGTGCTCTGACTCTCTTCCTTTCAATTTCTAGGTCTCTTGACCACCAAGTATTCGGTTTTTGTTTAGAAGGTTTTTTCTTTTTACTGAATTCCTTCTTAAGTTTCTCGATTTTCTCGTGTAGCGTATTCACTATTTCTTCAATACTTTCCTTCGTGTTTATTTTCCCCTGGACTTCCTCAAACCAGGGATCAATTTGCAACTTTTCCATGACTTTTGTTTGCCCTTTTAACGTTAGGCCATATTCCTCTGGAAGTTCTTCATTTTTAATAACAACTTTAATGTATCTGTGATCGCTGTGATTATAGGTTTTAAGTACTTCCCAGCTTTTAATATCCTGGTTTAGGTTTGCGTCACATATGGTGAGGTCAATCCAACCCCTCGCCCTACTTGTTTTAAATGTCGGAGGTGATTCTTTGGCATTTAATAATGTCAGGTTGTGTAATACTGTGAATTCTAATACTTTTTCACCTTTCTCATCCGTCTCCGTGCTTCCCCAAATTTGATGTTTTGAGTTGAAGTCACCCATTATTATCGTGTTAATGTCTATAAATTTCTGTAAAATGTTTCCTATTGCTGACATTGCCAGCTCGACGTTTTCATTCGGAGGACAGTAGCAGTTGATAATTACCAATTCTCTTTCACCTTTATTTATCTTGACTGCTATTAGTTTTTGTTCTATAATAATTGGGAAAGCGGTTATATTTTCTTTGTGTATTATGATGGCTGTCTTCGGGTCTTTGTTGTTGGCTATAACTTTATGCTTTAGCGGAAACCCTATGATTTTGTTGTTGAGCGAATATGGTTCTTGGAGTACAGATATGTCGAATTCTTCTTCTTGTTGAAAATTGTTTAGTGACTGATTTGCCTTAAATGCCCTGCCTAAATTTACCTGTATTATTTGTATTTCAGTGCTATTCGCCATTGTGCCTGTGTGTTGGGTACTCTTAGTTTAGTCTAGCTAGAATTTTGCCTTTCTCGGCCTGTACCTTTGTTATGTATACCGGGCATTCCCTGGACATCATAGAATGATCTGTCTCCGTGCGACCCTCAGTCTCGCAGATGTTGCAGTGCGATTCTGCTTCACATTCTCTTTGGTAGTGACCTCGTTGGCCACAGTTAATGCAGCGCTGGGGGCCATCGCAATCGGGAGCAATGTGGCCGTGCATGGCGCATCTTGTGCATCTGGGCCAAAAGATGTCGTCAAAGATCGGGCATCGTGACCAGCCGATGTTCAGTGCAGTTCGGCTTCCGATTGCTTTGTTTGCACTTCGATTTAGGGCAAGAATCACTGTCTTGCCTCTCTTGCCCGGCCATGTCTTCTTTATTGTTATGTCTTCTGGCGAGCACACCAAACGGTTTTGCCTGATGATTCGGGCTGGGAGATTGACCTCGTCAATTTCATCCTCGAGTCCAATTATTTTCTTATGGATCCTGTTCTCCTTTGGGAGCTTGGCTTCAACATTTCTCAGTTCTCTGTCCTTCTGAATGAACTGGAGAATCTTAGCTGAGTCTTCTTTTGACTTCGTCATCACGACAATTCCCTCTCTCCCTGGCCGAATTGTTGCTTCTTGGATTCCCAGGTCGAGGGGATCCACCCGCTGCCTCAGAAGCGATGCGACCTCTTTTTTCTCCATTGTTCCGGAAGATACCACCAGAGCATAGGTTGGTCGGCTCTCGGTTGCGGGAGTGTTGCTCTGTGTTGGCTCTTCCCTTTGTTCGAGTAGTTCTTCTTGTCTTCTTTTCTCCAATTCTTCGATCCTGCCTTTTTGGAACGCAATCTGTTGGGCCTGTTCCATTAACAGGTTTTTCAATTTAGCTTGTTCGGAGATTATCGCTTCAATCTGCTGGGCTACCGCCTCGTCGCCGCCCGTCAATGTAGAGATTTTAATGAGAGCCCTCATAGTGTTCTTGTCTGCTTTGGAAAGTCTAGACAAAACTGTACCCTTTTCTCCGCGGCTGGTTGGGAGTGACGATTGTGAATTTCTGTCTTCGTCCCAGTTGTCTAGCGCTCCTTCGTTAGCAGCCGTTTGTGTTTGAGGGTGGACCTCTCCTCCTTCAGCTTCTTCGGTTTCGGTTCCTCGGCTGCCTCCCTCTACCTGGTCATTCTCGGTTGGGCTCCACCAATCTGTTTCAAGAGAAGCTTTGGCGGGCATCGCTCCTTGTGGTTCTTCTTTCTTTGCCTTCTCTTCTTTGTTGGTCACTTGTTTTTGTTCCACCCTCTTGGTCTTCTTCTTCTGTATCTTGTCTGTCTTCGCCCCTTGCGTGGGGTCTGTAATTGCAGAGTCGTCATTGCTTCCTGTGTTTTTTAGGACCTTTGACGTAGGCCCCACTGCTGGGTTTGCCGTTTGTAGAGGTCCTCTTCCCTCCAGTCCTTGTTTCTGGGTTTCCGTTCTCATCCCCTTGGGTTTCAACATCTTCTCCTAATCTCCACGCTGTGTTCCAAGAGAAGGGTTTGTGCCTTCGAAGCCGTTGTTTGCCGTCTGGAAGAAAGTTACTCCTTTTTAACTTGTTCTGGTATCGCCAGAGATGTTCCTCAACCTTGGTAGTAGAGGTTGCCGGTTTTAGGTGTTCTTGGCAGCGTAGAGGCGCCGCGCTTTTCCTGTCTCTGTTGGCGTTTTCCGCTAAACAGATAGATACCAGTTTTGTCTCTCTACGGGGATTCGTTCCGGAGTTATTCTACCTTTGGCGTGAAGTGTTCAATCAAAGATGGCCGCCTCTCATTTTGACGGGAATCCGAACTCAGAACATTCGGAAAATGTCAATTCCTGTCGTTTCGCCCCAGAACTACTAGCAAAAGCGTGTATCCAGTCTTCAAGCACTTCCAGAACTGCCGGCTCCAGAAAAGAACCGAAACCAGCCTCGGATTTGCTGTTTTTGTCTAACTGTAGAAAATGGTCAGGAAAGTTGAAATTCCTTGTTCTTTTGTGGCCCCCTTGAACTGAGAAGAATAATTCTGCTGTTCTGTGGCACCAGGACTTGGTTCCGAGCGTTTTCAGCAAGAATTTCCTAGTTCCGCCAAATTTGGTTTAATCCAGTTGCTCAACCTGGCCACAATGTGCAGGTTTTCAACCCTGGTAATAGGGGGGTTCCGGATTTTGGTGTTAGAGTTAACGTAGGAACACCGCGTTTTTTCCTATCACTATTAGCACTTTTTTCTGATCAAAATGATACCAGTTTTGTCTTCCTGCGACCTTTCGTTCCAAAGTTATTCCACTTTTGGCGAAAATGTGACCTCAATCCAATATGGCCGCGCCCATGTTTTGGCGGGAAACTGGACTCACTTCGGTCGGAAAACCGGCGATTTTCAGACGTTTCGCCCTAGATCCCCGCGCAAAACTGGCTGTCCTATCTTCGGATACTCCCCAGGACTCTCCCGGCACCGGAATTCAGCCGAAATCAGCCGCGGATTTGCTGTTATCGTCGAGTTTTGGGTGTTCCTTGTGTAATGGCCGCCAAGAGGCTGTTTACATCGATGAAAACTCGGATTTTTGGCGTTCCTTGGCCGATTTTCGTGCGGTTTTCGGCACCCGGGTGGTCTCGGTCACTTTATAGTAGAGGAGTGTGCAAAGGTTTTAGCGTACTCACTCTTTTTGTTGTCGAAAACCTTGAAAAACTCGCTCCTGTGAGAATGGCTGGCCGGATCCACTCGGGCCCCCTGGCGGCAGTAGTAGATAGGGACAAAAGTTATGTTGAGGCAGTGATAAAAGAACATAAAATAATGTGCCTCTGCCCGTGCCACCGTGGTATAACAGGCTTGAATCAATTAAAAATAAACGAATAGGGCTTCCGCCAAAAGAAAATTTTTGTTTTTAAAAGGAAAAAAAAAGAAAAAAAAAAGAAAAAATGTAATCTACCATCTAGAGTCACCCCAGCCACGGAAGCGGACCCAGACAGCAGGTGTTTATTTTTATGTTTAGTTCAATCTTGATACATGGTTACTTCTTTCTTCACATTTTGACATCTTGATGCGTGGTTCTTCTCATGGCTCTTGCTCCGCTGTACTCCTGCACGGCCTTTCTCCATCGGCTCTCTGTGTGTCTGCTGTTTGGCCGCGGTCTTCGTGCCCGAAACCTCGTTCTCGTCACCTGCTCCGCCGTATTCTGCGTGTCCTTCGCCCAGATTCATTCTCAGGTTGCTCCCTGAGATCCTGTTGTCTCCTGCGTCCTCAAAAAGACTTTTTTTACCACGAGCAGAGGCAGCAGGTGCTGCCTCTGCTTTATCCCCCCCTCCCCCTCCCCATTTAACACCGGATCTCACCACCCTTCCCTATGTCCCCCTCAAAGCTGTAGCCCTCACCTATTATTCATCTGCTTACCCTCCCATCCCACCCTTTGCTCCTAATGTGGTGTCGTTGTCGACCGAATGTGTGTGTAATGTTATCCTAATTTAGGTGGTGTTTTCTAGCTATGTGTGGGTAGGGTGCTCTTACCTGTCGTGGAAGCTCTAAGGTGAGATAGTTAGGATTTTAGGGCTGGTGGGACCTGTTTCGTTACCTCTTTTGTGTGGGTTTTGTTTGTTTTGTTCCTGCCATGTATGTTGATTTGCTTGCCGGCCAATCGGTTCTGTTACTCGAACTTGGTTGATATTCTATGATCTTGCTTCAGTAGTTCTTTTTTTTTCTCTTGTCTTTTCTTTATTGTTTGTTCATGTTCCTGCTCTTTTCCTCTTTCCCTTTCCTATTCGTCTGTGATTCCGTTCACTAGCGGCAAACTCCTATAATGTAGAATATTGTGTGGCGTTCAGTTGCGCGGCTGCTCTATCTTTTAATTGTGTCGCCCCTTTATATTTTCCTGGTTTTCCCCTTCGCCCTAATCTCTGTTGGCCTCACAATTCCTGAAGTGATTCTTTGTGTTTGAATTTGGTGCTCACTGGGAGAGAAATGTTTATGGTTGAAGTTGAATTGGGGTAATTTAAATGTTTGTTATTTCAGTGCCTCCGTGGCCCAAACATGCCAGCCGGGGGTGAGTGCACGACTCTCCTCCTGAGTACCTTTGATTGTGCCGTGTTGTTCCTTTTTTTTCCTGCTGATGCTCCTTCGTGGAGATTGCGTGGGTCTGGGATCTTGGCTTGGGACATAATGTCCTTGATCGACCGACGACCCCGCTCGTGGGAGCGTGGGTCTGGGATCCTAGGTAGGGTTCGGTGCCCGTGATCTACCAACAACCCCGCTTATTGGTGAAGTTCGGGTCTGGGATCTATTGGTGGTCTCTTTGGTCCAGATGGGACATAATGTCCTTGATCGACCTGCCACCCTGCACTTGAAAGCGTGGGTCTGGGATCCTAGGTGGGGTTCGGTGCCCATGATCAACCAACAACCCCGCTTATTGGTGAAGTTCGGGTCTGGGATCTATTGGTGAACTCTTTGGTTCAGATCTACCAACAACCCATTGCGGTGATAAAGGAACGTGGCACTTGATGTTTTCCGTGTCAAGAAGTATACCATGGTGCGAATCCATGTAAATTCGTGCAGTGATTGCCCCTCCCAACGACGAAATTAAGCCACGGAGGGGAGTTATTTAGTTGGGTTTGTTGTGAGAGAATTTCCTTATTTTTATTTTTTTTTCTTTTTTTTTCTCATGACTCATATTTTCATTTTTCCAGTCCCAATGAGCACTGATGCATGGTTATGCTTGTACAATTTTTTCGTTTATTTTCTGAACTATTTCCTCTATCACTTCAACGCTTTCTTTGTCCCCAATCATCTCCAGTTTGGAGTTAGATGGTTTGGTGTATTTTTGTTTCAATTTTTTAATTTCCTTGGCTGTTAATTTGCATAAGTCTAAGTAGTGGTCGAATGATGGTGCTTCAACTCCGCACACACATTGCTCATGGTCTGTTATGGCAAATCGCTTGAAATAAAAGGGGAATCGGCCATGTCCTGTAACTGCCTGTACTAACCAGTAATTCGGTGGGAAAGATGTTGGGATGAGTTGTGTGTTCTTTATCCATTGATAAGTGTATGAATCTTTGCCTTGCAGATTCCAGTATTTATTCCATTCATGCCTGCCTTGTTTTCGAAGTTCATTTTTGATGAATGATATTGACATTGGAACTGAGTATTCTTCGCCCTCTTTGGTCGCCTCCTTAGCCAATTGGTCGGCAAGCTCGTTACCTGTAGTTCCCATGTGAGCCGGCGTATATACAAGTCTTACTTTAATATTTTCTAATTGGTTTAGTTGTTGTCTAATTTTATGAACGAATGGGTTCGTGTTATTTGGGTTTTTGAGAGCTTCTAGTGTTGATAAACTGTCTGTTACTATCTGGTATGTATGAATTTGGCTCATTGTGCCCATTTCTTTTATGGCTTCATAGATAGCTACAGTCTCAGCTTCGAAATTGTTTGAGTGCTCTGGAAGTTTCATTTGTTTGTATTTTATTGTTCTGCCCAACTTGTCTATGATGACGAAGGCTGCGCCAATTTTGTTTTCCATAGCCGATCCGTCGGTATAGAAGCTGTAGTCGGTTGCCTCGATTGACTTTGAGTAGTCATATTTTTTCTTTTTTGCTGGGTGTGTTTGGAATGGCCGAATCTTGGTGGCGATATCTTCTTTCCCGAAAGCCTGACCATTAAACACGAATGTTCCGTCTCCATGAATGATGTTAAAAATTGTGTTTTCTCTTTCTATTGTTATGTGTACCGGGGGAATGTTGCAGACAATATTTAGAGCTGCGTTCGATACTGTATGAAAAGATTTAGCAATTTTTGACAAGGGGATTCTCTGAATTGCCTTCAGTCTATTTATCTTCTCTGTGTTATTTTTGTTCCGTGCGGATATTGCCGGGTACCATATTGGAGAGCCATATACTATCATGCGTTCGATTCCCCGTAAGTAGATTTGTCGGAGGTGTTTTGGTGTCATGCCCCAGTTCATTCCTGTAAAATGTGCCAGACCAGACGTGATCCTTTGGATTCTTTGCTTCACCATTTTTAAATGTGGTATAAACGAAAGTTTGCTGTCGAATATCACCCCCAAAATTTTCGTTTGTTGGACTCTCTTAATTGAAATGCCATTAATTTTAATGACTGGAGATCTATTCTTGTACGCGGCCCCTAGGTTGATGAATTCACATTTCTCCAGGCTGAAGTTCAGCTCATTCCGGGTGCTCCATTCGTGTATGATCGTCAGTGCCTTCGCCGCCTCCGCTTCTAGTTTGGCTCTACTTTTACCCCTAACCACTAGTGTTAAATCATCCGCGAATGCTTGTATTGTGGTAGTTTCTGGCATTACTGCCACTAACAATTCGGAAACAATTACATTCCATAGAAACGGACTTAAGGGGGAGCCTTGTGGTGCTCCTTTGTTTAGCTTTAGCTGTATTTTGTTTTTCCCCAGTTCATAACTGATTGATCTATCTTCTAGCATGTGCAATACCAATTGACTCAGATCCTTGGGTATTTCTAAATCCCTAAATCTTTTTTTTACTCTATCGACAATTATATTTCCAAATGCGTTGGTTATGTCTAATGAAATTACTATGATGTTGTCTTTGTTTTCAAGGGAATGTACTATGTCCCGTTTTAGTTTATACAGTGCGGTGATGGCCGATTTGCCATTTGTAAATCCAAATTGATTGTCCGGGAAGAGATTATTTGTTTCAAAGTAATAATAGAGACGATGATATAGCAGCTTTTCGAAGATTTTCCCGAGTATAGAATTTATGGCAATGGGTCTAAATTTGTGTGCTGCCTGCGGGCTGTGTTCTCTGCTTTTGGGGATTAGAATGACTTTTGATGTTTTCCAGGCAGAAGGGAAATGTCCGAATTGGAGTGCTGCATTGAATATCTTAATAAAGAATTGCTTGTGCGCGTGGTAGAGTGATTGCATAAATCCGGTATTTATCTGGTCGGGTCCTGGGCTGATCTTCCTTCTAATATTATTTATAACGTGGTCGACTTCCAGTTCGGTTAGTTCAATAATCTCCCTTGCGTCGTCTTCTGTTTCCTTATGGATGCTGTCGTTTTGCATTGTTTCCGAGGTGGTAGCTTCAGTTCCGTAGAGGTTTTGCAATATATATCGAACGGTTTCCTCTTTGGTCTTTGTTTCTTCTCCATTTTCTTTTATGAGACTCTGGAAGACTACCTCTCTTTTTATTTTATCAGCCGCTATTTTGTATGGAAGGGAGAAGGGGTTCTTGTCCTGCTTACTGCAATAATCCTTCCAGGATTTATTCTTGGCGTCCTGTATTTCTTTCTGATATTGTTTGAGTCCTTCGAGGTAAAGTGATTTAAAGTGACTCCTCAGGTCATCGGTGCATCTTTGGTATCGCCTTCGCATCGCTCGTACTTTTTTCCTTTGAATTTCTAACTCTGGCTTCCACCACGGCTTTTGTTTTTGATCTACTTTCTTCACGTTCTTTGCAAATTTCTTTTTTAAGTCTTCTATTTTTTTGTAAAACTGGGTCACTATAATTTCTAGTTGGTTCTTGTTTTCTATTTTTCTTTGTGCCGTATCCTTGATCCATAAGTCTCGACATAATGCGTCCAATACCTTCTTTTCGCCCATTTTGGTAAGACGTTTCTCTTTTGTGCTGGTGATCTCAAAAAATTCCACTTTGATGTACCGGTGATCGCTGCCGCTTTCCTCGTCCATCACCTCCCAAGTTCTTAATTGTCTGAGCAATGGCGTGGAACAAATTGTGAGATCTATCCAGCTCCTTCCGTTTTTTGTTTGAAAAGTTGGCTGGGACTGGGGATCATTGAGCACATTGAGGTCGTGGCGGTTTACAAATTCTGCTAATTCCAAACCTCTCTTGTCTGTTACCTCTCCTCCCCATATTGTGTTTTTAGAATTAAAGTCACCTACCAGGAGTACATTTTCTCCTGGCTGGATTTGTCTTAGGAATTGTTCAATTTCTAGTATTAGAGGTAGTGTATCTGTCTGTGGTGGGAAGTAACAGTTTATTGTTATTAACTCTACGTTGTTCCAGGTTAGCTTAACAATTATCATTGTTTGTGTTGTTCTCATAGGAAATATTTCGATGTTTTCATTATGTATTATTGTTGCGGTTTTTGGATTGTCGCTGCCCTGTATAATTCGAGTTTTTAATGGGAAACCTATTACTTTGTTTTTTAAAAAGTATGGTTCTTGTAAAAAAGAGATGTCTTGTTTGTGATCTAAGTGAGTGACGTTAATGTTCTTTGTTGCTTGGAATGAGCGGCCTAGGTTTATTTGAAGTATGCTCAGTGATTGCGTACTGTTCATGTTGTTTGTGTTCTCCTTTCCCCTTTCCCCTTTCTCTTACTTATCGGTTTTAGGACCTTCTTCTCTGGTTTGTATTTCGGTTAAGCCTTTATACCTTTATAGATGGGCTATTATTTCTCTGGTCCGTCTTGCCTGTGCCTCTTTAAACACCGGGCAGTCCAGGCTCAAGAACGAGTGGTCTCTGTTCGCAAGGGGGAGTTCGCGTTCACAGGCACAGCAGTTTTTCTCTGTGCTCTTGCACTGCCTGAGATGGTGTGCCCCCCCGCAGTCAGTGCACCTTGGCTGCCCCCTGCAGAACTTCTCGACGTGCCCGGCCTGAGCGCAATTTTTACAGCGTGGGATGAATGTGTTGTCGAAGAAGCGACAGCGGGTCCACTTGATGTTGAGGTGTGACCGCCCCTTCAACGCTTCGCTGGCTCGCACAGTGATATCGAAGCACTTGGTTATTCCCGCCCTTCCCTTCCATGACTTGGTGAGGACAAAGTCATCTGAAGTGCATCGCAGATCATTTTGGGTTATCAAGCACGCCTTGATTTCTTCGTCTGATAATTCCTCACTAATTCCGACTACTTTTATCTGCGGTAGCCGCTTTCTTGCCTGCGTCACCTCAATTGCTTTCCCAGTGGCTTCATTACTTTGCAGTTCCTTCTGGAGCGAGGCGATTGCCTCTTTTGAGGTGGATGAAATCACCACCCCGCTCCTAACTGGTCGCATTTCCACATCTCTGAGTCCGAGGGAGCACGGGTCGATGTTACGTGCTATCAATTTTGATAGCTCCTCTGCTCCGTGTGTGCTTGATCTCACCACTATGGCCTCTCTTTGTTTTGGTGAGCCAAGTTGCCCAATAATCTCTCCCTGGGCAGAGCTGCGTATCACATCTGCCATAGTTTTGGTGGGACCCTGACCGCTCCCCATTGTCTCTCGGACCGCTCGCAGCTCTCCCCGAAGGCCTGCAACCTCGTGTGTAGCCTCCAAAATCAGAGATTTCATTTTCGAGATCTCGTCGATTATGTGGTCCAACTGTGCCGCGACTATCTCGTTTTCGGCCGTCTCGGCTGCAATTACTGAGACGGCCTTGAACAGTTTCTTGTCCGCTTTCATTAATTTTGCCAAGGGTGATGCCTTGCTTTTCCCTTCGTCCCCCAGCGTTTCAGCGTCTGATGAAACCAACGTCGGAAATTCCCGCTCATATGACTTCTCCTTTTTGTCAGCTCTTTGAGATAGGGCGGCCGAGGCTTTTCCAGTGTTGTTGTTGTCTTCATCTGCACTTGAATCATCTTTTGCCTGGGATTCCTGCGAGTCAATGTGTCTGCCTGCCTTTCGTGCTCGGCGCTCCTGCCTCAATGACCTTTTGTCGCAGACTGTATCCCAGGAACCGCCCGTGTCGTCCTCGGACGACTCCGTCTCTGTTTCCACTTCAGTGCGCTTAGGTGCTGCCACCCGGTCACCCTTCAAGAAGTCCTGAGATTTGTCCCCTGTTCCCTTGCCACTCTTCGCCTTGGTAGTCTTTTTATCTTTTGAGTTCTTCCCCATTCTGTGCTTACTCTATCTTTCCGTCGTCCGCAACTACGGCTGGCTGAAATGACCCAGTCGAGGAAAAAAAAAAAAAAGTGAAAGCTTGGTTCCTATGGGCGTGCCTATGGGCCTCCTCCCCGATTACAGGGCGTTGCCGCTCTAAGCAAGGGCAAAGGAAGACGCGGGCACCGACGTTTATTTACGATCTTCGTTGAATTCTTTCTAACTCCTTAACTCTTAGTTGCCCGAGTCTATCGAAGTACTTTTTCCGCGATCGTACGAGAGAAGAAGAAAAAAAAAAAGAAAAAAAAAGCGTGGTCCAAGGCTCCGATCTGACGAGAGCACCCTTTCCCCGAGCGGCGAGCCGCCTTCCTCCTCTGAGCGAGAGCGAGGGCCGCCCTCCTCCTCTGAGCGAGAGTGAGGGAAGACGCGGGCGCCACACGTTTATTAGCGTTTCTCGTTAAATTCTTTTCAACTGTGTAACTTCCGGTTGCCTTAAGCTATCAAAAATATTTTTACACCGAAGAAACCGGACTGTTGAGCTCTAAAAGAAGGTACTAGTTATTTTGCGGTGGCGTTTGTAGATCTTTTTTAAAAAGTGTTTTAATGAGATGAGCTTTTTGGTGATTACAACCTTAATTAAGGGTCTAGACTTTACAGAAATGGGCCTCCTGGTAGCCTATGGGGTGCTGTTTAATAATATATCAAGCGGACAAAATTTAAATGCGTTTGCGAGGTTATATTACCAATTTACTTTTTTTAATGATTAGGCCTAATTTTGATTGCGAAATAACTATGGAACTATTACACCTAGCCTGATCAAACTTCAGCAGCGTCAAGTCTACCCTAAGCACTTTCAACTCTATCAATAGGAAGTCTCTCGGTAGAATATCAACGAAGTTATAAGCGATCGTAAAAAACACGTGGTCCGACTGCTGTTGTTT
>NW_027465612.1:5000-20000 GCF_043290135.1 Rhipicephalus microplus | reverse complement strand
ACCCAAAGCCGCGTGAAGTACGAAAGGAACCGCGTGGTCGGGACCCGAAAAAGGCTTGAGCCGCGTGAAGTACGAAAGGAACCGCGCGGTCAAAAGTCGAGGTGTGTTTGACCTGGTGCCACGTGAAGTACGAAAGGAACCACGTGGTCGAGTAGGGCTCGACCCTAAACCGCGCCAAGTACGAAAGGAACCGCGCGGTAGGGGCTCGAAACAAAGCTCGGCCCTGAACCGCGCCAAGTACGGAAGGAACGGCGCGGAGAGGGCTCGACACGAAGCTCGACCCTAAACCGCGCCAAGTACGGAAGGAACAGCGCGGCTAAGGGTTCGAAATAGAGCTCTACCTTGAACCGCGCCAAGTACGAAAGGAACAGCGCAACTAAGGGGCTCGAAGCAAAGCTCGATCCTGAACCGCGCCAAGTACGAAAGCAACCGCGCGGTCGGGACTCGAAACAAGGCTCGACCCTAAACCGTGCCAAGTACGAAAGGAACTGCACGGTAAGAGCTCGAAACAAGGTTCGATTCTGAACCGCGCTAACTGCGCGGTCAGTACTCAAAACAAGGCTCGACCCTAAACCGCGCAAAGTACGAAAGAAACCGCGCGGTAGGGGCTCGAGACAAAGCTCGGCCCTAAACCGCGCCAAGTACGGAAGGAACGGCGCGGAGAGGGCTCGAGACAAAGCTCGACCCTAAACCGCGCCAAGTACGGAGGGAACAGCGCGGCTAAGGGCTCGAAACAAACCCTAAACCGCGCCAAGTACGGAGGGAACAGCGCGGCTAAGGGCTCGAAACAAACCCTAAACCGCGCCAAGTACGGAAGGAACGGCGCGGAGAGGGCTCGAGACAAAGCTCGACCCTAAACCGCGCCAAGTACGGAGGGAACAGCGCGGCTAAGGGCTCGAAACAAACCCTGAACCGCGCCAAGTACGAAAGGAACGGCGCGCAGTAGGGGTTTAAAACAAAGCTGGTCCCAAAATCGCGCCAAGTACGAAAGGAACAGCGCGGTCGAGACTCGGAAGAAAAAGCTTTCAAAGTGTCGTAGCACGATGCACACTGCTGTTCGTGTGGAACAAACGTGACTACCGTGCTGTACGGTGGAGTTCTGTGCGCAAAAGCGGCGCGTGTGTTTCTAAGCACCACAGCGTTGTGTCAAAAAAGAGGTGCCTGAGAAAAACGCATGCGACTGCCGTGCTTTGCGGCATAGCACCGTGCGCAAAAACGGTGCGCATGCAAGAGGTGTCAGAGCAAGCGAACTTGTGCCACGAGCAACAGGTCACTAAAAGCCTATAGATGACGGTGTTGGAGGAAAAGAAAAATATCGAGAAAGCACTGCGGTGTGCCGTGCGTAGGGACGGGCGCGCGTGCCACATGCCGCCGAAATATGGGTGTCGGAGAAAACAGAGTGCCGCGCGTAACGAGGGGCGCGCGTGTTACAGAGAGATATGCCCAAACGCATGAAAGTGTACGCAGGTGTCCTAAGGCAGTTTTTTTTTTTTTTTTCCTCATTTTGATGTCGCCCCGGCTGACGCGGTTTTCGTTTTTCCGTGCCGCCCCGGCTGACGCAGTTTTTGCGCCGCCCCGGCTGACGCGGTTTTTGCGCCGCCCCGGCTGACGCGGTTTTCGCGCCGCCCCGGCTGACGCGGTTTTCGCGCCGCCCCGGCTGACGCGGTTCGGACTTTGCACTTTTTGGCTGTGCCTGGCTGGCGGCCCACTCACTCGATCGCCAGGTCTGTTTGCCCCGGTGGTTCCACCGCCAGGCTTAAGCGCGAACTTTTTTTGTTTGTTTTCTTTTGATTAAGCGCAAGCTTTTTTCTTTGTTTTCTTTTGATTAAGCGCGGGCTTTTTTCTTTGTTTTTTTTTTTATTTCGCCCCGGCAGACGCGGTTTTTGCGCCGCCCCGGCTGACGCGGTTTTTGCCGCCCCGGCTGACGCAGTTCGGACTTAGCACTTTTCGGCTGTGCCTGGCTGGCGGCCCACTCACTCGATCGCCATGTCTGTTTGCCACAGTTTTCCCGGTGGTGCCGCACCCGGGCTCGCCCCGGCTGACGCAGTTTTCGCGCCGCCCCGGCTGACGCGGTTTCGTGCCGCCCCGGCAGACGCGGTTTTCGCGCCGCCCCGGCTGACGCGGTTTTTGCGTCGCCCCGGCTGACACGGTTCGGACTTTGCACTTTTCGGCTGTGCCTGGCTGGCGGCCCACTCACTCGATCGCCATGTCTGTTTGCCACAGTTTTCCCGGTGGTGCCGCACCCGGGCTCGCCCCGGCTGACGCAGTTTTCGCGCCGCCCCGGCTGACGCGGTTTCGTGCCGCCCCGGCAGACGCGGTTTTCGCGCCGCCCCGGCTGACGCGGTTTCGTGCCGCCCCGGCAGACGCAGTTCGGACTTAGCACTTTTCGGCTGTGCCTGGCTGGCGGCCCACTCACTCGATCGCCATGTCTGTTTGCCACAGTTTTCCCGGTGGTGCCGCACCCGGGCTCGCCCCGGCTGACGCAGTTTTCGCGCCGCCCCGGCTGACGCGGTTTCGTGCCGCCCCGGCAGACGCGGTTTTCGCGCCGCCCCGGCTGACGCGGTTTCGTGCCGCCCCGGCAGACGCAGTTCGGACTTAGCACTTTTCGGCTGTGCCTGGCTGGCGGCCCACTCACTCAATCGCCATGTCTGTTTGCCACAGTTTTCCCGGTGGTGCCGCACCCGGGCTCGCCCCGGCTGACGCAGTTTTCGCGCCGCCCCGGCTGACGCGGTTTCGTGCCGCCCCGGCAGACGCGGTTTTCGCGCCGCCCCGGCTGACGCGGTTTCGTGCCGCCCCGGCAGACGCAGTTCGGACTTAGCACTTTTCGGCTGTGCCTGGCTGGCGGCCCACTCACTCGATCGCCATGTCTGTTTGCCACAGTTTTCCCGGTGGTGCCGCACCCGGGCTCGCCCCGGCAGACGCGTTTTTTTTTTTCTTTCGCCCCGGCTGACGCAGTTTTCGCGCCGCCCCGGCTGACGCGGTTTCGTGCCGCCCCGGCAGACGCGGTTTTTTGCGCCGCCCCGGCTGACGCGGTTTTTGCCGCCCCGGCTGACGCAGTTCGGACTTAGCACTTTTCGGCTGTGCCTGGCTGGCGGCCCACTCACTCGATCGCCATGTCTGTTTGCCACAGTTTTCCCGGTGGTGCCGCACCCGGGCTCGCCCCGGCTGACGCAGTTTTCGCGCCGCCCCGGCTGACGCGGTTTCGTGCCGCCCCGGCAGACGCGGTTTTCGCGCCGCCCCGGCTGACGCGGTTTCGTGCCGCCCCGGCAGACGCAGTTCGGACTTAGCACTTTTCGGCTGTGCCTGGCTGGCGGCCCACTCACTCGATCGCCATGTCTGTTTGCCACAGTTTTCCCGGTGGTGCCGCACCCGGGCTCGCCCCGGCTGACGCAGTTTTCGCGCCGCCCCGGCTGACGCGGTTTCGTGCCGCCCCGGCAGACGCGGTTTTCGCGCCGCCCCGGCTGACGCGGTTTCGTGCCGCCCCGGCAGACGCAGTTCGGACTTAGCACTTTTCGGCTGTGCCTGGCTGGCGGCCCACTCACTCGATCGCCATGTCTGTTTGCCACAGTTTTCCCGGTGGTGCCGCACCCGGGCTCGCCCCGGCAGACGCGTTTTTTTTTTTCTTTCGCCCCGGCTGACGCAGTTTTCGCGCCGCCCCGGCTGACGCGGTTTCGTGCCGCCCCGGCAGACGCGGTTTTTTTGCACCGCCCCGGCTGACGCGGTTTTTGCCGCCCCGGCTGACGCAGTTCGGACTTGGCACTTTTTGGCTGAGCCTGGCTGGTGGCCCACTCACTCGATCGCCATGTCTGTTAGCCACAGTTTTCCCGGTGGTGCCGCACCCGGGCTCGCCCCGGCTGACGCAGTTTTCGCGCCGCCCCGGCAGACGCGGTTTTCGCGCCGCCCCGGCTGACGCGGTTTTTGCCGCCCCGGCTGACGCAGTTCGGACTTGGCACTTTTTGGGCTGAGCCTGGCTGGCGGCCCACTCACTCGATCGCCATGTCTGTTTGCCACAGTCTTCCCGGTGGTGCCGCACCCGGGCTCGCCCCGGCAGACGCGTTTTTTTTTTCTTTCGCCCCGGCAGACGTGGTTCCCCCCCCCCCCCCTTTTCGCTCGCCCCGGCTGACGAGGTTTTCGCGCCGCCCCGGCTGACGCAGTTTTCGCGCCGCCCCGGCTGACGCGGTTTCGTGCCGCCCCGGCTGACGCGGTTTTCGCGCCGCCCCGGCTGACGCGGTTTTTGCGTCGCCCCGGCTGACACGGTTCGGACTTTGCACTTTTCGGCTGTGCCTGGCTGGCGGCCCACTCACTCGATCGCCATGTCTGTTTGCCACAGTTTTCCCGGTGGTGCCGCACCCGGGCTCGCCCCGGCTGACGCAGTTTTCGCGCCGCCCCGGCTGACGCGGTTTCGTGCCGCCCCGGCAGACGCGGTTTTCGCGCCGCCCCGGCTGACGCGGTTTCGTGCCGCCCCGGCAGACGCAGTTCGGACTTAGCACTTTTCGGCTGTGCCTGGCTGGCGGCCCACTCACTCGATCGCCATGTCTGTTTGCCACAGTTTTCCCGGTGGTGCCGCACCCGGGCTCGCCCCGGCTGACGCAGTTTTCGCGCCGCCCCGGCTGACGCGGTTTCGTGCCGCCCCGGCAGACGCGGTTTTCGCGCCGCCCCGGCTGACGCGGTTTCGTGCCGCCCCGGCAGACGCAGTTCGGACTTAGCACTTTTCGGCTGTGCCTGGCTGGCGGCCCACTCACTCGATCGCCATGTCTGTTTGCCACAGTTTTCCCGGTGGTGCCGCACCCGGGCTCGCCCCGGCAGACGCGTTTTTTTTTTTTCTTTCGCCCCGGCTGACGCAGTTTTCGCGCCGCCCCGGCTGACGCGGTTTCGTGCCGCCCCGGCAGACGCGGTTTTTTGCGCCGCCCCGGCTGACGCGGTTTTTGCCGCCCCGGCTGACGCAGTTCGGACTTAGCACTTTTCGGCTGTGCCTGGCTGGCGGCCCACTCACTCGATCGCCATGTCTGTTTGCCACAGTTTTCCCGGTGGTGCCGCACCCGGGCTCGCCCCGGCTGACGCAGTTTTCGCGCCGCCCCGGCTGACGCGGTTTCGTGCCGCCCCGGCAGACGCGGTTTTCGCGCCGCCCCGGCTGACGCGGTTTCGTGCCGCCCCGGCAGACGCAGTTCGGACTTAGCACTTTTCGGCTGTGCCTGGCTGGCGGCCCACTCACTCGATCGCCATGTCTGTTTGCCACAGTTTTCCCGGTGGTGCCGCACCCGGGCTCGCCCCGGCTGACGCAGTTTTCGCGCCGCCCCGGCTGACGCGGTTTCGTGCCGCCCCGGCAGACGCGGTTTTTTTGCGCCGCCCCGGCTGACGCGGTTTTTGCCGCCCCGGCTGACGCAGTTCGGACTTGGCACTTTTTGGCTGAGCCTGGCTGGTGGCCCACTCACTCGATCGCCATGTCTGTTAGCCACAGTTTTCCCGGTGGTGCCGCACCCGGGCTCGCCCCGGCTGACGCAGTTTTCGCGCCGCCCCGGCAGACGCGGTTTTCGCGCCGCCCCGGCTGACGCGGTTTTTGCCGCCCCGGCTGACGCAGTTCGGACTTGGCACTTTTTGGGCTGAGCCTGGCTGGCGGCCCACTCACTCGATCGCCATGTCTGTTTGCCACAGTCTTCCCGGTGGTGCCGCACCCGGGCTCGCCCCGGCAGACGCGTTTTTTTTTTCTTTCGCCCCGGCAGACGTGGTTCCCCCCCCCCCCCTTTTCGCTCGCCCCGGCTGACGAGGTTTTCGCGCCGCCCCGGCTGACGCAGTTTTCGCGCCGCCCCGGCTGACGCGGTTTCGTGCCGCCCCGGCTGACGCGGTTTTCGCGCCGCCCCGGCTGACGCGGTTTTTGCGTCGCCCCGGCTGACACGGTTCGGACTTTGCACTTTTCGGCTGTGCCTGGCTGGCGGCCCACTCACTCGATCGCCATGTCTGTTTGCCACAGTTTTCCCGGTGGTGCCGCACCCGGGCTTGCCCCGGCAGACGCGTTTTTTTTTTTTCTTTTCGCCCCGGCTGACGCAGTTTTCGCCCCGCCCCGGCTGACGCGGTTTCGTGCCGCCCCGGCAGACGCGGTTTTTTGCGCCGCCCCGGCTGACGCGGTTTTTGCCGCCCCGGCTGACGCAGTTCGGACTTTGCACTTTTTGGCTGAGCCTGGCTGGCGGCCCACTCACTCGATCGCCATGTCTGTTTGCCACAGTTTTCCCGGTGGTGCCGCACCCGGGCTCGCCCCGGCAGACGCGTTTTTTTTTTTCCTTCGCCCCGGCAGACGTGGTTCCCCCCCCCCCCTCCGTCTTTCTTTTTGTTTTTTTTTTCGCCGCGGCTGAAGTGGATTTTTCGGTGCCTCGACGCCCCGGTAGTCGCGGTTTTTCCGTTTCCGCACGGCCCCGGCTGACGCTGCTCGGTCACAGTCGCCTTTTGTGAGGATTGCAGACTTCTTGAGCGCGGGTGTTTTTTTTTTGTTGTTGTTGTTGTTTTATTACGCATTCGCTCCAGCAGACGCTGTTTAGACTTTTTGTTTCCTCTTTTATCCTGCGACGAGGTGACGAGGTTTATTCGGTGCCCCGCCGCCCCGGCTGAAGTGATTTTTCCTGTCCCGTGCCGCCCCGGCTGACGCGGTTGGGACTTCGCGTTTGTTCGGCCGCCACGGGTTTTGGCGCACTCGCTCGGTTGCTTGTTGTTGCCACTTGTTGCGAACCCAGGTTTCTTGAGCGAGCGCGGGCGTTTTTTCTTCCTTTCTTTCTTTGTTCTATGTGTTAGCGAATCGGCCTTTAATATCACACGAGGACTCACAACCAACAATTTTCAGTTTGAAGTGTAAAAAATCTGCAGGTGTTGACGTAACTGACTTGCCCCGTACCCTTGAGTACATCCATGAAGTTCTCGTAGTACTACTAAATCGCATTATTCCAAGTGGAGAAATTCCCATAAACTTGCAAACCTCTACACGAAAATCGGTGCGCGTGATAAAGTTGAAAATTATCGTCCGATATCAAATGTGCCTTCTATAACACAAATTCTAGGAAAAAAAAAAAAAACACTTGTTCGCCGTTCTCTGCGCCGTGACTGGCAGCACTCCGGCGAAGCGAAACGGGGTCGATTCGAGCACGATATCGGCGTCTTTCGACGTGCTCGCCGGCGACCGTCGCACGAGTACGTCGCACGAGCGCGTCTGCCGGGGCGCCGTTTGCGAAGCCGACGCAAAAGTGGGAACCGCCGCTCGGATGATCGCCGCTTTCGGCAGAGTGAGTGTTGGCACTCCGGGGAAGCGAAACAGCGTGAATGCGCCCACGAAATCGGCGTATTTTGAAGTGCCCGCCGGCGACCGTCGCACGAGTACGGTAAACCGCGTCAGCCGGGGCGTAGTTCGGGACGCCGACGAAAAAGTGGGAAGCGCAACTCGGATCTTCGCCGTTTTTGCAGGAGTGAGTGGCGGCCCTCCTGCGAGACCAAGAAGCATCGATTCGTGCACGAATTCGGCGCCTTTCGACGTGATCGCCGGCGACCGTCGCTCGAGTAGGGCAAACCGCGTCTGCCGGGGCGGGCTTCGGGACGCCGATGCGAAAGTGGGAAACGCTGCTCGGATGTTCGCCGTTTTTGGCCGAGTGAGTGCTGGCACTCGGGCGAAGCCAAACGGGGCCGATTACGGCACGATATCGGCGTCTTTCGACGTGCCCGGCGGCGACCGTCGCACGAGTACGGTAAACCGCGTCAGCCCGGGCGGAGTTCGGGACGCCGATGCGAAAGTGGAGAACGCCGCTCGGATCTTCGCCGTTTTTGGAGGAGTGAGTGGCGGCACTCCGGAGAAGCCAAGGAGCGCCAATTAGCGCACGATATCGGCGTCTTTCGACGCGCTCGCCGGCGACCGTCGAACGAGTAGGGCAAACCGCGTCTGCCGGGGCGGGGTTTACGACGCCGACGCAAAAGTGGGAACCGCCGCTCGGATGTTGGCCGTTTTTGGCAGAGTGAGTGCTGGCACACCGGCGACGCGAAAGAGCGCGAAAGCGCCCACGAAAGTGGCGTATTTGGACGTGCTTGACGGCGACCGCTGCAGGAGTACGAAAAACCACGTCAGCCGGGGCGAGCGACCCACGGCGGTCTGGGTGCTTATCGCTGCTATTATAGGGGCACCCCGGCAGACGCAGAAAAAAAAAATTTTTTTTCGACCTTCTTTTTTGCTGGTCGAGCTCGGGTAACCCAGGTCGCAATGGGAGCCGCGCACGAAAGCGGCGTCGCGAGACGCGTTCGCGGTCGCTAGTCGCACGAGCTCGGCAACCGCGTCAGCCGGCGCGGAGTTCGGGATGCCGACGGCTAAGTGGGTACCGCTGCTCGGATGTTCGCCGTTTTTGGCCGAGTGAGTGCTGGCACTCCGGCGAAGCGAAACGGGGCCGATTCGGGCACGATATCGGCGTATTTCGACGTGCTCGCCGGCGACCGTCGCACGAGTACGGCAAAGCGCGTCTGCCGGGGCGAGGTTTGCGATGCCGACGAAAAAGTGGGAAGCGCCGCTCGGATCTTCGCCGTTTTTGCAGGAGTGAGTGGCGGCCCTCCTGCGAGACCAAGAAGCATCGACTCGCGCACGATATCGGTGTCTTTCGACGTGCCCGCCGGCCACCGCCGCACGAGTACGGCAAACCGCGTATGCCGGGGCGGGGTTGGCGACGCCGACGCAAAAGTGGGAACCGCCACTAGGATGTTCGCCGTTTTTGGCAGAGTGAGTGCTGGCACACCGGCGACGCGAAAGAGCGCGAAAGCGCCCACGAAAGTGGCGTATTTGGACGTGCTTGACGGCGACCGCTGCAGGAGTACGAAAAACCACGTCAGCCGGGGCGAGCGACCCACGGCGGTCTGGGTGCTTATCGCTGCTATTATAGGGGCACCCCGGCAGACGCAGAAAAAAAAAATTTTTTTTCGACCTTCTTTTTTGCTGGTCGAGCTCGGGTAACCCAGGTCGCAATGGGAGCCGCGCACGAAAGCGGCGTCGCGAGACGCGTTCGCGGTCGCTAGTCGCACGAGCTCGGCAACCGCGTCAGCCGGCGCGGAGTTCGGGATGCCGACGGCTAAGTGGGTACCGCTGCTCGGATGTTCGCCGTTTTTGGCCGAGTGAGTGCTGGCACTCCGGCGAAGCGAAACGGGGCCGATTCGGGCACGATATCGGCGTATTTCGACGTGCTCGCCGGCGACCGTCGCACGAGTACGGCAAAGCGCGTCTGCCGGGGCGAGGTTTGCGATGCCGACGAAAAAGTGGGAAGCGCCGCTCGGATCTTCGCCGTTTTTGCAGGAGTGAGTGGCGGCCCTCCTGCGAGACCAAGAAGCATCGACTCGCGCACGATATCGGTGTCTTTCGACGTGCCCGCCGGCCACCGCCGCACGAGTACGGCAAACCGCGTATGCCGGGGCGGGGTTGGCGACGCCGACGCAAAAGTGGGAACCGCCACTAGGATGTTCGCCGTTTTTGGCAGAGTGAGTGCTGGCACTCCGGCGAAGCGAAAGAGCGCGAATGCGCCCACGAAAGTGGCGTGTTTGGACGTGCTTGACGACGACCACCGCAGGAAAACGAAAAACCACGTCAGCCGGGGCGAGCGACCCATGGCGGTCTGGGTGCTTATCGCTGCTATTATAGGGGCACCCCGGCAGACGCAAAAAAAAAAAAATTTTTTTTCGACATTCTTTCTTGCTCGTCGACCTCGGGTGACCCAGGTCGCAGTGGGAGCCGCGCACGAAAGCGGCGTCGCGAGACGGCTTCGCGGTCGCTAGTCGCACGAGCTCGGCAACCGCGTCTGCCGGGGCGGAGTTCGGGACGCCGACGGCTAAGTGGGAACCGCCGCTCGGATGTTCGCCGTTTGTGGCCGAGTGAGTGCTGGCACTCCGGCGAAGCCAAACGGGGCCGATTCCGGCACGATATCGGCGTCTTTCTACGTGCTCGCCGGCGACCGTCGCACGAGTACGGCAAAGTGCGTCTGCCGGGGCGGGGTTTGCGACGCGTACGCAATAGTGAGAACCGTCGCTCGGATGTTCGTCGTCTTTCGCCGAGCCAGTGCTGGCACTCCGGCGAAGCCGAACGGAGCCGATTCGGGCACGATATCGGCGTCTTTCCACGTGCTCGCCGGCGACCGTCGCACGAGTACGGTAAACCGCGTCAGCCGGGGCGGAGTTCGGGACGCCGATGCGAAAGTGGGAAGCGCCGCTCGGATCTTCGCCGTTTTTGGAGGAGTCAGTGGCGGCACTCCGGTGAAGCCAAGGTGCGCCAATTCGCGCACGATATCGGCGTCTTTCGACGTGCCCGCCGGCCACCGTCGCACGAGTACGGCAAACCTCGTCTGCCGGGGCGGGGTTTGCGACGCCGACGCAAAAGTGGGAACCGCCGCTCGGATGTTCGCCGTTTTTGGCAGAGTGAGTGCTGGCACTCCGGCGAAGCGAAAGAGCGTGAATGCGCCCACGAAAGTAGCGTATTTGGACGTGCTTGACGGCGACCGCCGCAGGAGTACGAAAAACCACGTCAGCCGGGGCGAGCGACCCACGGCGGTCTGGGTGCTTATCGCTGCTATTATAGGGGCACCCCGGCAGACGCAGAAAGAAAAAAAAAAAAAAAATGGGGACATGGCGTGCGTCACCGTGCGGCTTCGCAGCGTTGCCGAAGTCGCCGAGCCCTTCGACTGAGCCGAACGGCGGACAGGGAACGTTGGTCGGCCGTTCTAACCTGTCGGTGCCACGCCGAGACGTCGTTAAGGAAAACCGCGTCGTGGGCCTCTACGACGCCGTCGAGTCGTTGTACGTTTGGTGTCCAGCGTGTCGGCGGCGAGTAGCGGACACGTCGTTCACGACTTCGGTCTTTCGCAGTCGACGCGAACTTGCGGAGAGTCGTGGTGCCTCACGTTTTCGGCAGAAACCGCGGCGGAATTTTCCCGTGCGTGCGCGCACGACCTCGGTGCTGTGCCGTCAGCGTAGTGTTGCACAAACTCGTGGCCTACCCAAGGTGCGGTACGTTTGCGGCCGTATCCTCGGTGGGAATTTCGTGAGTAGGGTCGCAAATTCTACGACCTCGGCGGGTTTGAGAGCGACGTAGACTTGTGGCACGCTCAACGTGCCACACGTTTCGGGGCACACCCGCGGTGAAATTTTCTCGAGTACGCTCGTATTAGTGCCCAAGGAGGTCTGGGTACTTATCGCTGCTATTATGTGGGGGTTCTCGTGAGCGGCGTACGCGAAAGCGACCGGGTGTCTGATATGCGGCGGGCTTCGGCCTCGTCAAGCGTGTCCTCGGGTCTGCTCCAGGGGAATCCACGGCAGTCGTCTGCAGCCTCATCCGCTTGATGCGTTAGGGGCTGGTTGTCGGACGGTGCCGTTTTACCACGATATCGAGGTGTGTTCCGTGTCGTCCTCGGGCGATTCAGATGCGAAAGCGCCGAAGACGCGGGCGTGACCCGTCGTCTGGCGGCTTTGCAGTCTCGGCTCCGTTGCTAGTTCCGGCCGGTCCACCGACAGTGCAGCGGGCTTGGGCAACCCGCACGGCGCGACCGAGTCGATGCAACGAAAAAGAGCGAGCATGAACGTGCTTCTTGCCGCACGGCTCCCACTCGTCTTTCGGGAAGGTTGTGCCGTAGCGAGCTCGAACGCCGTCATCTCGGAGTGCAAAATAAGCGTGTTGGGGCGCCTGAAGGTGGCCTCCGCCGCACACAGACTGCGTCCGGCCCGCCGAAGGCGAGGACGGACGCGCAGTCGAACGATTACCTGGTTGATCCTGCCAGTAATCATATGCTTGTCTCAAAGATTAAGCCATGCATGTCTAAGTACATGCCGAAATAAGGCGAAACCGCGAATGGCTCATTAAATCAGTTATGGTTCCTTAGATCGTTTCTTCCTACTTGGATAACTGTGGCAATTCTAGAGCTAATACATGCAGTGAGCCTGGAGCCCTTTGGGTAACGGGTGCTTTTATTAGACCAAGATCGATCGGGTTTCGGCCCGTATTGTGTGGTGACTCTGGATAACTTTGTGCTGATCGCATGGCCACGAGCCGGCGACGTTTCTTTCAAGTGTCTGCCTTATCAACTTTCGATGGTAGGTTACTTGCTTACCATGGTTGTTACGGGTAACGGAGAATCAGGGTTCGATTCCGGAGAGGGAGCCTGAGAAACGGCTACCACATCCAAGGAAGGCAGCAGGCGCGCAAATTACCCACTCCCGGCACGGGGAGGTAGTGACGAAAAATAACAATACGGGACTCTTTTGAGGCCCCGTAATTGAAATGAGTACACTCTAAATCCTTTAACGAGGATCAATTGGAGGGCAAGTCTGGTGCCAGCAGCCGCGGTAATTCCAGCTCCAATAGCGTATACTAAAGCTGCTGCGGTTAAAAAGCTCGTAGTTGGATCTCAGTTCCAGACGAGTAGTGCATCTACCCGATGCGACGGCTCGGACTGAACATCATGCCGGTTCTTTCTTGGTGCACTTCATTGTGTGCCTCGAGATGGCCGGTGCTTTTACTTTGAAAAAATTAGAGTGCTCAACGCAGGCGAGTCGCCTGAATAAACTTGCATGGAATAATAGAACAAGACCTCGTTTCTGTTCTGTTGGTTTTTGGAATACGAGGTAATGATTAAGAGGGACGGACGGGGGCATTCGTATTGCGGCGCTAGAGGTGAAATTCTTGGACCGTCGCAAGACGAACTACTGCGAAAGCATTTGCCAAGAATGTTTTCATTGATCAAGAACGAAAGTCAGAGGTTCGAAGGCGATCAGATACCGCCCTAGTTCTGACCATAAACGATGCCAACCAGCGATCCGCCTGAGTTACTCAAATGACTCGGCGGGCAGCTTCCGGGAAACCAAAGTATTTGGGTTCCGGGGGAAGTATGGTTGCAAAGCTGAAACTTAAAGGAATTGACGGAAGGGCACCACCAGGAGTGGAGCCTGCGGCTTAATTTGACTCAACACGGGAAAACTTACCCGGCCCGGACACTGGGAGGATTGACAGATTGAGAGCTCTTTCTTGATTCGGTGGATGGTGGTGCATGGCCGTTCTTAGTTGGTGGAGCGATTTGTCTGGTTAATTCCGATAACGAACGAGACTCTAGCCTATTAAATAGGTGCGGGGTTCCCAGCACCTTACAACCTTCTTAGAGGGACAAGCGGCTCCTAGCCGCACGAAACAGAGCAATAACAGGTCTGTGATGCCCTTAGATGTCCGGGGCCGCACGCGCGCTACACTGAAGGAAGCAGCGTGTCTTTATCCCTGTCTGAAAAGACTGGGTAACCCGTGGAACTTCTTTCGTGATTGGGATAGGGGCTTGCAATTGTTCCCCTTGAACGAGGAATTCCCAGTAAGCGCGAGTCATAAGCTCGCGTTGATTACGTCCCTGCCCTTTGTACACACCGCCCGTCGCTACTACCGATTGAATGATTTAGTGAGGTCTTCGGACCGATGTCCGGCGCGGCCTTTCGGTTGCGCCGGTCTGTTGGAAAGATGACCAAACTTGATCATTTAGAGGAAGTAAAAGTCGTAACAAGGTTTCCGTAGGTGAACCTGCGGAAGGATCATTAACGGATTGTGAAGGGTGAGCGCCTCAGCTGCGTCTGCGCCCGACACTTTCTGCCGCTGACCCCGTTTGGACGCGGGGTCGGCTTTTCCCCACGGGGCTGCCTGAATGTGGAGCGGCACCCCGTGACAAATTGTTGCGCCCAGCGGACGCCAACACCGCGACCTTGGACGGTCGGCCAGGTGGCGGACGCGGGTACAAACGGCGCAACGCACTCATAGGTCGGCTTTCGACCCGCCACTGCACCGTGGCTCGAAGCGCTCGAAATGCGCGACCCGACCGCTGCGGGACCGCCTAGTACTGTAAACAGGAGCGGCGGAGCGCGAACGGCGAGTCGTGGTTACGTCGGTAGAAGGCGAGGCTGCGCGTTCCCGAAACGCCAGCCGAGTGCCCTCCCGACCGTTCGAGCGTGCAAGAACGAGACCCGACAATCGCGCGGCGACTGCCAAGTACGAGAGGAACGGCACAAGCGTCGGCGGTCGGTCAAGGAACTGGCGATGTGACGGGTCCGCTGTGCACCAGTGCATACCGTCCCGCCGTCCGCGGCAAGCGCCTCCGCGTCCTCGGGTGACGGAGGCTGCCGGTCGGTTCTTGCAGGCGAGGGATCTCGCTGGCACCGGTTCGCGTTGACGCGCGGCCGGTCATGGCACGGCGATGCGACGGCCGAGGTGCGCAGTACTCGATGGAGGAACCGCACGCTCCGATGACCGTCCCGCCCTCCGCGGCGTATGCGTACCGACCGTAATGGTTGCAGCAGCGCCGGCCGGCTTTTGAATTCGCCACACGAAACACGGTGCGAGATCGCGGTTAGGGGAGCGTCGACGTTGCCAGGCGTTTTGCTTGCTGCCGAGGGAAAGGCGGCACGGCCACGTCGCGCTCGTCGCGATTAGCGGGTCTGCGCGCTTTGGGAAGGTGCCGCAACGACTTGCCGAAAGAGGAAGCACGGAAGAACGAGGGACTTGGACGTCCCGACAATTGAACGCACTTGCGGCCAGGCCCTTGCTGGCTTCGTTCTTCCGCCTCGAGTAGGCTCGTACGCGGCTCCGGCGCCGAAAGTGGTCCTTGGCACCGACTTCGGTGGACGTGGGAAGTGCCGCGCAAGTACGGCGCGCCTGGCTCCACCTGTTGGCTAAAGTAGGCAGCCGGATCGGCATTTTGGTGTGCGGTGGCAAACCGTGGATGCGAAAAAAGCTTGTGCGATTTCGTGGAACAAAAAGCGGGGGTCCCCCTTTTTATGCGGAGGAGACCGACCCGCCTGCCGTGGTGAACCGCGACGCCACGGTAAAAACGGGAGAGGCTTGTCGATGGGACCGTGCATCCCGCGCTCCACGGAGGCCGGGAGGCGGCCGCCCGAGGAAATGTGTAGCCGTCGAGGCCCGCATCTGCGTGCACTCTTATCCAAATGGGTGTACCGCAGGCATTTTCTGGTTAGGCGGGCCAA
>NW_027465611.1:0-21075 GCF_043290135.1 Rhipicephalus microplus | reverse complement strand
ATTACAATGCTTCACCACAATACAGTCTTTACAATACAATTCACCTTCAGGCACTCTTGTAGTGTGAAAAAACTCACTATAGCTTATGCTATCTTTGGTTTATTTACCTATTTCTTATTTTATATATTTGTTTATGGCCTCTTAAAAACTGTTATAGAAATAAATTCACAAATGTCAAGTCACGAAAAATATCGCAGCCATGAAATACGCCTACTATACTTCAAAAAGCTAGACAAAATATTCAATGGGTACGTCTGCAAGCAACCATGAGACATATCCACATGGATATTCCAACAATGGTGCGCCACATTTCCGAGGGCTTGTTAATGCAACGTTTACATACGGATAAAGTTCGCTTGGTGGCGCCTCAGGCTCACAAAAATCTTTTAACGGTCTTAGTGTTGTTTTTTCCGCATGACAGAATTGACGTGCGCAGAAGAGCACTCCCTTAGCAAAGGCAACTAAACATTTGCTCGCGTTGATAGACCTTCGCCCTTAGATAAACGGTGCGCGATGGAAGTTGCTGTATCACTTAGTTAATCACTTTTCTTGAAAACGGTGATTTCCATCAGTATAAACTCTGTCTTTCTCGAAATCTGTGTTAAGTTTCGAGAAGCAAAGGTTGTCTCATATCTCCGTTACTATAGAGTAAGATTGCTTATGAATAAAGCGTCAGAGATCTTACTTCTTTTGAGTGATTTGGACGCAGCTTGAAATTTCCGTAGCAAAGTATCAATGGATCTAGCAGCGAGGAGAACCTTGCACATGATGGTTACTTGTTGAGCAGTGAAGCTCGTGGTGCGCATTAAAATGATTCTTAGAATTGTAGGCCTGCTTTAATCACTGATGATAAAGGTTGGGTTCCACAGATATTTTCTACTTTATGTAAATGCGATAATTGATGATCGTGACTCGTAGGGAAATCTAGGATTGTGTCTTATGTGCTTGCAGCGGGCGATGACGCCAGTGATCGCGATAATTTTATTTGTTTGCGCATACCAATTCGCATGCCGAGGTGCACGGCGCAGACGCGGCCAACATGCCTCATGTTATCTCCGGAGGGCTGCGGAAGATACGCAGCCACGCCCCTTTTGGTTGACGCTTTCGATGCCTGTTTTTCTGGAAAATAAACTAGTCTTGTCGATTTGGGCGCACGTTAAAGAACCCCAGGTGGTCAAAATTTCCGGAGTCCTCCACTACGGCGTCTCTCATAATCATATAGTGGTTTTGGGACGTTAAACCCCACAAATCAATCAATCAATCAACTAGTCTTGTCCCAAACTTCAAGGAGTGTAGGCGTCTTCTTTTCGCGCCTCCGTGGGGCGAGTACGCTACATGCTTATCAATGGTCGTAGTGGAAGCATGACGGCGAAGTAAAAAGTGTGTACATGACTTGTTCTCTCTCTCTCTCTCTCTCTCTCTCTCTCTATATATATATATATATATATATATATATATATATATATATATATATATATATATATATATATATATATATATATATATATATATATATATATATATATATATATGTGTGTGTGTGTGTGTGTGTGTGTGTGTGTGTGTGTGTGTGTGTGTGTGTGTGTGTGTGTGTGTGTGTGTGTGTGTGTGTGTGTGTGTGTGTGTACCACCAAGCACATAGGTTAGCGCTTCAACGTATGTAATTTAAACGCAGAAAACTGACATTTCAAAAGTGAACACAACTATTGTATCAGTGACTGAAAGCTTTGCAGAAAAAAATGGTAGATTACTCAATGTATAGAATGAGATTGGATAAAACCAGTGCTGCATTTTCTCGTCTTTCTGAAATAATGACATTTGTTAGAGCTTTTTATTTATTTTTTGGATGTATTAACATATTTCGTTATTCGTTGACGTATTTCGTTATTGGCGTATTTCGTTACTCTTTTTCTTGATGTTTATTTCGTTCAGAATAGTGGTGCAGCCAGATATTTTTGTTTTGGTGGCCGGGGTGGTGGCTCCGTTTACGTCATGTATGTTTGCGTTGTGTTTGCAAGTTCTTGTTTTTAGCTTGTGGTGTTGTCCGCTTACTCTAATGTAGATCCCAATCACTTCAATATACATGCCGCGAGCTTGAAAGCAGTAAACCACCTCTTCAGCGCCATATTTCTCGTTCGTCTCGTTAGTGATGGTTTGATTAAAGTCATCGAGCACGTGTCTAATGAAGGAGTGGGTGATGACGGCGCAGACGTCCCTGGAGGGCACCGCGGACAACCTGCGCCAGGCAGCTGCGTACGGCGAGATGGGACACGAGTGCGCGCGTCGTGGGCGCTGTCGGAGTCCTGGGGCGATCTGCAGACCTTCGCTTCTTGACCGCTCGCTTCTGTGCGGCTGCCCGACCAAGAAGTCCGCCTACGACCGCTTCTACGATGTCTGCCACCAGGGGCAGGCCTTGCACGTGAGTTCGAAGTTTTTCAAAGACGATAGTCTTCCTTGGGGACCTTCGACGCCAAAGTCTTGGTCTGTCTGTCTGTCTGTCTGTCTGTCTGTCTGTCTGTCTGTCTGTCTGTCTGTCTGTCTGTCTGTCTGTCTGTCTGTCTGTCTGTCTGTCTGTCTGTCTGTCTGTGCATTTGTCCGTTTGCCCACCATAACAATTCCCAAAACGGCATCAAACAATATCCCAAACGGACAACCCCATCCGCAGCACCCACCAATATTGCTCATGTTTCAGCGTTCATACTTGTGCGATTGTCAATTAAAAAGCAATGATTGTGTATATCTGAGGCGCCATAACAACACGTAGATATTTTGTATGTATGTCTGCATAGCAGAGAAGTCACACACAAGTAATTGTAAAGACCGTAGCGATGCTCAAAAAGGCAAGTGTTTCCAACGCTTTGCTGAGACGACACGGTGGTGACACCTGCCCGACGCTTCACGTTCTACACCTTATCGCCTCCGAGACAGGCGCGCATCTTTCTCCGCGGGCGTGCACGCCTTCCTTCATTTTCGAAAATAACTTCCAGATGGCGCTCGTGTCTAAGGTGCCTCGATCAGCTCGTTCGCCTTCGCTACACGGATTGATACTCTCTAACGCAATGCGTCCTGAATACAATTCACCAATTTGCTAGCACCCAACATCAAATAAACGTTTTGTTCACACTCTGCAGACGCAAAACTATTGCCTTTCGACGACATTTGCAGTGACACATGCAGATACGAGGCCAATTTTTTTTTTCTTTGTAGCCTACTGTTCAGCCTTCTTGACTCCGTTAGCTTTTATGTGTGCGTGTATATTCTCTGGCCCAACCTCGGTCAATCCTCTGTTCAATCGGTTCTGCGAAAGATGGGGAAACTTTATTGGAAAATACCTATCCTCCAAACGTATTCATCTGGGTGAAGAAGGAAGGGGGGGGGGGTGAAGTCAGAGCATGTAGATAGATAGATAGATAGATAGATAGATAGATAGATAGATAGATAGATAGATAGATAGATAGATAGATAGATAGATAGATAGATAGATAGATAGATAGATAGATAGATAGATAGATAGATATAGATAGAAGTGCACATCACGATTGTCTCAATCACGCAGGGTAATTGCCTCTTCTCCGAGGTATGTTCGTCGGCAGACGCCAATTCTCGTTGCGTGAACGGTACGTGCCAGTGCTCCGAGGGCCTGCAATCAGTGAAGCCCGGTCCCTGTCGCCGCTGGGGCTCGTACGGTGAGCGTTGCGATGGCGGCGTGGCCGGCTGCGTGGGCCTCGGCGTCGTGTGCGGCCGCAACTCGGTCTGCACGTGCGCAAGGGACCGCGTGCGCCTCAACGACGCGTGCGTCCTATGCGGCTCAGAGCCGGAGAGCGACTGCGCCACACTGCTCACTGCGCGCGAGGTGGGCGGCTTTAAGGCGAAAGGCTTAGAGGCCTCATTAGACGTGACAATCGACCGTCGGCTTCCGTGGCGTCAACACGAGTAAACCCAAAAATGATCACACGGCGACATCACCATGACAGTGGTGTCATAGAACGCTGCTTAACATGGTGGCTTTACCACATGACATCGTATCCCATCACGGGCTTGGTGAAAGGTGCGCCGTTCCCTGAGGCAGTGCACAAACACATTTTATCAAGAATATTTCTGTGGTGGGGGGGAGGGGGGAGAGTTCAGGATTGGGGTTTATGAGAAAAGGAAGATGGCTTTCCTCGTCAAGTTGTTTTAGGCGAACACATAAAGGGTACTGTGACTTTTTATATCAGCGAAACGCTGTACGATTGTTGGTGAGAATACACTGATGTGTGTTATTACAGATGGGGACAGAGTTGATATATTGTATGCACTGAGAGAAATGAAACGACGTAGATATTCCGGGTAATATATCGGCTTAAGGAACAGACGCCTTTTGATTATAAGATGAAACCACGGACTAACGTGACACATACTCTCGGTGAAGCCTCAATCCAGTGACCCACATATAGATGTTTTCCATTGGGCTGATTCACCAAGTAAGTCTATAGCCAGAATGACACATCTCCGCCTAGGTAGTTGATCATCTTCACGAAACAAAAACATCGCGCACTACACCACACAAGGAAAACGAAGAGGTAGCACAGCGCCTGTGCCTCGTCTTCCTTTCTTTTTTTCTTCCTATCCTTGGTGCATGCTGTTTTAGCCTTGTTAGTTAGGGGACATAAAAAGTGCTCCCAATTTCGAAACCCGAGCCACATGCCTCGGCAACCTGTGCCATGGCTGAAAAATCTATTTGCCAGAAGAACTTTGTTTAAGTCATGCAGTACACTGCTGTAAGAAACCCAGCGCAAGTAGACTTCAAAATTTTGACTATATGTATGATCAAATTGTTTTTGCCTTCGTCAACACACTTTTAGTTTGCCTTCCCTTCACCCGCAGTGACCCCTCTGCCGGCTAATCCTCCTCCACGTCTATGCAAATGGCTGTGCCGGGAACCAGGGGCGTAAGCAGCCACTCATTTTAGGGGGTGGGGGTGGGGAGGGGGGCTGAAGGAACGTTGAAGAGGGGGCATGGTCACGACCATTTGTTTTTACTAGCAGAAAAACCCCTTTATAGCATTAATTCTGTTCATGTGTGCTCACAGGGGTGTCACTCATTTGTCCTGATTGGTGATAGGAAGTGATAGGTGATTGGCACTGAATTAAAAGGGGGGGGGGGGGGGGCTGACACAGACTTTGGGGGGGGGGGTAGCAGAAAAATTCTTAAGCCTGAGGTGTCGCTGGCGTCGACATTGCAAGCGGTCTTGATTTGGTTTCTTCAAGGCCTCTTGTCAAAAAGAACGTCGTGTCCAGCGGCGCCTTGTTCACACATTCAACTCCTGCCGTCTTCTGTGCCCGGCGCAGTCATTCAGGTTCTCCTCGTTTGCGGCGCTTCTGTCGGTGCAGAGGGTGGCTCTGATCTCGTCTGTGCTGATCACTCTCACGGGAGTGGCGCTAGCGGTGGCCAGCCTTCTCGGCAACCTGCGCCAGCGCTGCTGCGTGGGAACGGGTGACCACGAAGATGCCACTTTCAAGATCCCGGAGTGGGCCGAGCCGGACAGCTACTACATGTCCACGCGGTTCTGGGTGTCCGAGCAGCCGTACTTTGCGATGGACCACCGTGAAGCGAGGCTGCCTCCCAAGAAGTACTTCTCCTGGTAGCTGCGTGCAAGCCTCGGTCGGCTTCACCGTCTTAGTTAACGCGTCCCGGCCGGCACACGAGAGGCTCGCGCCAGGTTTCGAACAAGCGCTTGGAATTTTCGCCCAGTGAAACGTGAACAATTGTCATATTGCGCTTCGCTCACGTCACTGGGGCATTTTCATTCCACATTTTTTATTGTCCTACTCACAAGAACAAGCGCTTTGTAGTTTTTGTTATCCGTTATAAGTTTTGGCAAAAACGGTGTGAAAATGCGGGACTGTGAAACGGCGACTTGTACGCAACGTGCAGGACAAACGCATGTATTTGGATGGAACGTTACCTGCGTGGCAAGCTATTTGTGCAATAATACGAATAATAAGAACCTTTTTTTGTGAGAAGACTTGTTCGTATTAAGAACTCCTGTGTTTTACAAGTTAATAATTGTCGAGTTAGATTCATATTCATTAGGAAGCTTATTAACAGGAAGTAACAGACAATAATGCAAAAGAAAGTATAGGGGTTCTTATCATATATAGTAGTGTCACAAATCGGCAGATTGCTGCGATGGGCTCCCACCTATAGGGGCCAACGGGGAGACCGTGTTTCCCGACAGCTTCCTTGGACTGCTGGATCGCCCAAAGTTGCTTGTCCAGGCCCGAACTGAGCAGTGCAGTCCGCCAACGTGCCCGAAGGTCGTCATTGGAGGCCGCAACCCCAGAATTTTTACCAATGCTGGACATTCTCATCGGATATGGTCAAGAGTGGCTCTGGTGGTACAGTACTGGCATAGATTAGAACTATACGCCGGGATATATGTGGTGCATGATGACAAGGTTCGTGTATGTGCATGTTTGTAGCTGCTGCCACTGAACGGACTGGGCCCGATTTAGATTGGGGTGAGGTGGAGGGTACTGCCGCCTTTGCAGTCGATAGTGTTGAGTTATGTCATTAAATTTGGTGAGCCGATCGTCCCATTGCCACACCGATGCAGAAAAGTCCTTTTGGGTGGCCGCTTCGTCTGACATGACTCGGAACGTAAAACCTCGAGCCACGTTGTGCGCCACTTTATTCGGACTGTCCTCCGCGTTACCTAGTGGTGTGTGGGCAGGGAACCACAAGATGTGCACGTATTTGTCCGCCTCGTGAATTTCGCCTGCACTAAGAATCCGCATTGTCTCGGGGGAGATTCCGCCGCTGGCGTAGTTTCGAACGGCTGTCTGCGAGTCGCTGATTACAGATGAGGCGTAAGTGTGGGCTATGGCCATCGCGATAGTCACTTCCTCTGCCGTTTATACGTTCCGTGTGATGATTGACGCGCTGCTTTTGCATTGTTGTGTGTGGTCTACGACAGCAGCCACGAAGCGGTGACGTTCCTGGTAGCGTGCTGCGTCGACAAAGACTGCCTTGTGGTTGCGCCCAAACATATTTGACACGGCTCAGGCTCTACTGACACGTCTGCCCTTGTTGTGTTCAGGGTGCATGTTTCCTGGTATGGGTGGCACTGTGAGCTTGGCACGGATAGTGCGTGGTATGTCGTGTTTGTCTCCGTGTTGAATGTGATAAAAAGCATCTCTCAATGTTTAATGACTAGCCAGGTTCGATTACAGAGATTTGTATGACACAGGAAAAGCTTCTTACGTTGGTGTTAAAACTGATTGATCGATTGATATGTGAGGGGGTTAACGTCCCAAAACCACCATATGATTATGAGAGACGTTGTAGTGGAGGGCTGCGGAAATTTCAACCACCTGGGGTTCTTTAACGTGCACCCAAATCTGAGCACACGGGTCTACAACATTTCCGCCTCCACCGAAAATGCAGCCGCCACAGCCGGGGATTCAATCCCGCGAGCTATGGGTCAGCAGCCGAGTACCTTAGCCACTAGACCACCGCGGCGGGGCGTTAGTGTTAAACTACTTAGCACGTTTGTGGATGCTGACTCATCCATCCTTTATGTTAATTTCTGTGTGCTCTAGCCAAACTATAGACAATGTAGAAGTGCACAAGGAGTTTGTTTGCCTAAAATCGTGTTCTGTAGGACTTCAGTGCATGGTCTTGCGAATCGGACGTGCAATTACACTGTGTTATCTGATCGAAGGACGTCAGCTGTTTTGAATTGGAACGATAGAATATTATAAGATATTAGCATCGATCAAAAAAAAAAAAAAACTTTGGTCATCTCTCGCTAAAGGGAACCATGAGTAGATGCGAAGCAGCGGGCGCTAACACTTATACTGGCGGCGTTGACGCTGGCGCTCATCAAGCGAAAGCCAAGTAAACACATCCTTGACTGAATTTCCAACGCGCGATCCAAACCGTTGTGCAGTGGGAGCAGACAGTTTTTTACTAGCAGACGCTGCCTGCGTCGGCCTTGCGAGGGGAGAGGGAGTGGGTGTGGCACGAACATGCGCAGTAGGGGTGTACGTGCATGCAGGGACAGCGTTACACAGACCAATCAGAGAGCTTCTTCGCATATAAAATAGTGTAGCTTGCACTAAGTCGCTCAAAGCTGGTGTTACAGCTGGGTCGCGGGAGTGCTGCTGGGAATTTGGCTGTTCATCGCTTGGCTAGGTTTTAAATGCGAGGCATTCTTTAGCTGACTCCAGGCACTTTGAGCGTTTGCATAACAATCTAACTGCCTATACATCTGGGTGTCCTCCTTATCACCTCCTTACCATATGGTAAACCAAGATTAATATGGGAGGGTAAAAAGGTTCGTTGGTAGTTTAAATGCGAGAGCGTTAAGAAAAACTGACATCGGCAGCGTTTATCCGATGAATTTCAAACGCGAGAATTCTGCGAGAAAATCAAGTATTCTACTGCAGAGCCACGCCAGGCTTATTTCTTTCTTGGTCTTTTTTTTCTCTTTCTGCCTTTCATCCTATTTTTCCTTTCCACGCCTCTCTTCGAGCACAAATTTGGTTTTTGCCTGCCGCTCTGCTTCACACATATACACATCGTGGGTTTCATCAGCTCAATATTTCAGCACGTGTGGTTGCCATGCGCAGCTCTAAAAAACAGTTGTATTGCATTAGCACAAAGACGATCGTATCGGGAGGATCATTGAAAGCTGAGAAAACGCGCGTGAACCTGGCGTGAGCAAACCGGCGATTGATCCCCTAGATAAAGAGCTCCAGTATCGAGAAAATGGCACTCATTAGTAATGAATTATGTTCTGCCTCGTGGATCTGGTGCACAAATTTTGATGTTTGTCAAATTGTAACGTGTCTTTTTTTTTTACCTTTTCTGTTCTTTCTCTTTTTTTGTTTTTTCAGTTTTGTCGTATATGTAAACAGGGGGTTTTGGGAAATCTGTCTACTGTTATTGAAAAATTACAGAAAGGACGTACCAATCGTGGGCAGCGCAGAAAATGAATAAGTTCCCACTCAGCCACCTTTCGGTTCCGCTACAGAAAGGACGTACATGCTTGCTACCTGCGGCGTTCCCTTCATAGTGGCACAAGGCATCTTCAGCAACTTTTTAACAAGTAGTCGAGTCAAATGGGCGATTTCAGGTGCTTCCTGTGAATAGTCCATGGTCAGTTTGAAATTTCCGAAAGGCGGCCGCTGGTAATCACCAGGGAGGGATGAAATCTGGCTAATTTAACTGGTGGAAACGAAACGGACGCATTGAAAATGGCATCTACTATTAACTTTCACAACTCCCTCGGTGAAATGCCCCGCCGCGGTGGTCTAGTGGCTATGGTACTCGGCTGCTGACCCGCAGGTCGCGGGTTCGATTCCCGGCTGCGGCGGCTGCATTTCCGATGGAGGCGGAAATGTTGTAGGCCCGTGTGCTCAGATTTGGGTGCACGTTAAAGAACCCCAGGTGGTCAAAATTTCCGGAGCCCTCCACTACGGCATCTCTCATAATCATATGGTGGTTTTGGGACGTAAACCCCACATATCAATCAATCCCTTGGTGAAGACACTGTTTCCCTCGCATCGGGGAGAAGCATAAGCGAGCGTTTATAAGCGGCCATGCCGCAGGAAAGTGTTGCCATCAGACGAAATATATCCAGACTGAAGTTTGATAATGGAGAGAGAAACAGCGTTTTCGAAGTGCATGGTTGATGTGCTCGTAGATGGGTCGGTTTCACCTGCTAAATTAACCATATTTCATCGCCTTGCGGCTATTACCAGCGGCAGCCTTTCGAAACTTTCGAAGTGGCTATGGACTATTCGTAGGAAGGACTTGAAATCGCCCATTCAACTCGACCACTTATTTCCACTGGTTATAAAGTGATTTTTTATTTCTATAATTATAGTCTTAATCATTCTATACGCATCTGATGGTGCGTTTTACCACAGTATAAAGCTAAAGTCGCAGGTAGCCCGCAGAAAACCTTTTTCTGTAATTTTTTGTGGTCACATTTCTTGAAACATCCTGTATATACATATTTGTATTACATGATAAATAAGCCTTCAGTTGATATTCTGCGCTTGACCCTGTCTGCTTGTAATCCGTGTTCTCTACCACACCGTATACATCGATCATTAATGCCCAAACCTGCCCAATTGTTAACTTTGATTATCTTCATCAGAACTTCCAATTTGTTGATCAGTCAAGTAATGGCCAGTTGTCATTCTCAACGTGTCAGCATCTTTGCAGTATATGTAGTTCGCTGACCCTATACCACATTTAAAATGTGCAATGAAATAGCCTGCTTTTTCAATGTACGGGGGAGGGGGGGTATTCAAAGTTCCCAGGCCACTATCCCATGTATTGCTATGGACTGAGCGAGGCCAAGGAACTTTTCACCAGAACTTTACAGTCCTACTACGGTGCATATACTCACAATTTATGTTTTATTTTGGCTACATGCAGTTGACGTTTAGTTTTGCACTGATTACACAAAGCACATTTCGGACTGTGAAAGACATTTAATGTGGTTGGTTATAATGTATATATGTACGATGAGATACGGTCACGGGTGCTTTTTTTATACAAATGTCTATATACTACTGGTTGTCTCTTTTACAAAATTACAAAAGCATACGTTCAGAAGAGTTGAGGGGGTTCTTCTTTGCAGAGGCTTTCGCACCAACCTCACCACATCTATATACACAGGAAGTACATGTGTCTCTGCAGAAGTGTATCAACATGCGCTGGTTATCCAGTATCACACATGTCGTGGTTTCTCTGGGTGTCAGTCCTTCTCGAACATGTCTTCACCAGGATGACATATAAAATCGTTAAAGGCGTGAATGATTACTCCCAAGTTATATATTTAATGGAAATAATTGTAGTGGTGAAAGTTTGACCATCAGTACAAGAATAAAAGTCATCTATGTACAAGTGGCTTAAATGTCAACGTCGCTGTGGTCTGCGTCACTGGAAACCGTGGTCACATAAGATCCACGAAGTTGTCGACCGCAGTAGCTTGACTAGGAAGAGGACCGGGAAAGCCCTCTGTGTGAACACAACCCTGGAAGTGGTAAGCCTTGAAGTTGGGCCTTGAACCACGTTGAAATTGTAGCAAATCATGTACGTGTGTTGGAGGACGTGTCTTGTAAAGCTGAATTCTCGCTCTGATGTTCGTCCCGAGCCGTCTGCCAGTACCACCCATCTTGTAATTTCATATTCACAAGATGACATGGTGGCTAGCGCTATCTTGTGTTTGTCTCTTGTTGGCACTCGCTTTAGCCAAGGTAAATAGTCACGGTAGGTGCTGCAAGGAGGCGGTTTTTGTGTTGCGACAGGCCTTGGGGCCACCGCTGCTAAGTTTTTTGCGCAACATCAAACGTTGGTTTTCCAAGTGTTCCTGGTTCAGTTGTAGAGCACGTTGCTGAGCCTGAGCTGGAAGTCCTTGTAGAGCAGTTTGCCACCGAGGGGTACCCGCTGCACGAACATCTCCATGGTCATCAGGCACAGCGCTTTTCCGTTCATCAGGAATCGGTCGGTGGAGACAGCGGGCAGCCGATGCTGATCCATGACGTGCACGAGCCACACGGCCACGTCCTCCCGGCTCCACTGACGCGGATCTACGGAGAGAAGCAAAACGTTGTAACTTTATCTCCAGAGTTATGAAGCACAAACTGTGTTCGCAAATTGCACTTCTGTTTTATTGGTGTAAGTTGCGGTGACTGACTGGTGTTGCGTATTAGTTTTGATTGACAGATACATCACGACTATTAGCGGCACGAATGGGAGACTCTTGTTTCTCTACCAAGAACTTCAGGTCCTGCACTTTCAGTTGTCACAGTATTTAGAAAATGTATATTGAAAAATAAGAGTGGTTAATCGATGGGTCTCGTTACAGTTATGAGCTATGTTAGATACATATGATACCGGAACATACGGAGCCATCTAACTGTCGAATAATGAAAAATTTCCTGAACAAGCTCATTGAAATAACAGATAACTTTTTTTTCTTTTTTATGATGCCGGGCGGGGAGAATCTTTACCACGCGCTTATTACTATTTTCATTACTCGAGGGGCTTCATTTTAAAACTATGCGTTTAACCAGTCGGTCGCGTACTTTGATAATCGTGGTAATCTGATGTAGCACAGTTCTATTGTACACGTATTGCCATCTGCCGCCTTTTTTCTGACTCGAGGTTGACTTTAGCGAAAGAGCGCGAACACGAATATGTCATAAGCTTCTTCCAAATGGCGATAGGGGCCGCCAAACGGCTTTGTGACGCTTATAGAGCGCCAAAATCGAGAGATAGTACCGTACGATGGCTGAACAACGTGACGTCCTTACTACTCCGTGTCCTGTTTTGTTTTTAGACGTGCTTGCCGTATATAGTTGATAATCGCCAATGGCCAACCTAGTGGCCTTAATTTAAAATACTTTCTGTCTTAGTCTACACAAACTGCAAAAGTGTAGATGCCTCATTGTAATTATGCCCTGCAAGCGTTCAATTTTGAATGTGCATTGTGATACGTCAGCTTAGGAACCGCCGGTGATTACACGTGACTCTGCCTCGTTCAATGGACGCTCCACTGCGGCGATTTTTAATGTAAGGTTGCTTGGTAAGCCATAGTTTTATGCACCAATTTATTCGCGGCGATGTATACTATCTTGTATCTCTACACAGAACTATCTTGAGAAACTTTATTGCTTCGAGATATCTAAGGAAGCACCACCTGGTGATTCACAATGTGCCAGATGCAGTTCCATCAAACAACCACGCTATGGTAATGTCAGTTTTCACGCATGCGCAGCAGGAGTCATATGCGAGCGCACGGGAGTGGAACACACTATAAGTGGTGTGCCAAGCCTGTCCCATTGCTTTAAGCGACACTAAAGAGTAAAACGATTTTTCGCGTTTTAGTAAAGGACAATTTTACTACAAAACTACGCTTGGTAATCGAGAAAACGAGCGAAAGAAAAGTGTCTTAAGATTACTGCACCAAACACTGTGACGTAACATACTTTGAAGGCGTCTACTGGGTACTACGCATTTTCCAATTGACGAAAATAAAGCAGATTGTCAGCTGTGGCTGCCGTAGACCTAGCATACGAAGCCAGTTGCTAGAAAATACGAAAAATACGTTTTGAAAACTGTGACGTCACGCGCGAAAATTCTGGCGCGATTATTTTAAAAAGTGAAACTAGAACCTTGATTTTCTCCGCTAATATTGAACTTCTGTTAGTGAAACTTATGACATTAGTGTCCTGAGAGTGCAGTTTGCCAATATAAACGAAGTCATTGTTTCTCATTGGTGCAGAGTTATGGCCAAGCAGGATTTTGACGATAATGGAGGCTGGCTATACCTCTATTCTCGCCACGATGATAGAATTTCGAAATTACGATTGTTTGATTACAAGAACTATTTACCGCGCAGCTTTACCCCCTTAGACCCGGGAACCAAGAGCAGGCGGTTTTGAGAAACGCGTTATCACTTTATGTTCATCACTTGCGAAGGGTTTTTTTTTTTTTAGCTCTCGACAAGCATGGAGAATGCAAGGGGAGGCGCTGCAATAACCATTGTCTTCCCTCCCCCCCCCCCTCGAATGTAGAAACGTGCACACGCCTGTGATAGTAGCGACCGCACTACTTCTGAAAATACGGAGAATGCATGTAGCTCGCAATACATCACTGGCCGCACCAAAAAGTGTCAAAACTGGTAGCAGCAGCGGCGTACAAACGCGCACTTGTGCTCACCTTTCGGAAGGGAAGAACTGTCTTTTCGGTGCCTGGGCGCTTCCCCTCGGGGTGCAGGGGGTTGCCAGCGGACAGTCAGTGCGTACAGACCCCGGTACGTGGATGAAGGCTGCCGTTCGGGGGAGCCCGCCGCTGGGCCGAACCACGAGCTCGGACTCATTGTCTGGTATGATTCCTGCACAACGATGGAAGAAACTCTGTTGAGCACCTCGCATCGAAAATCCAGATGCTAGTTATCTGGTAACAGTGTTCAAAGCAGGCATACTGTAAACTCTTTTCCACAGCCGGGTTAACTCAGCAAGGATGCATTCGCCGGTCGCCGACGGTGTTTATTGAGGTGTTTCGTTAAATGGAGTCTCCGTCCGTCCATTCGTGGAGATTTAACCATGCGCCCTCAAGACTCATGCCTTCACATTTCTATAAAGCCCTGTTTGCGATATTTTTTGGTAATTTTTACAAACTTCTGCTGATTCACCATTATAACACGTGTCATTGAGAGCCATATTTTATGTAGCGCCTGCAGTTTATCAAAAGAGAATGCATTTCGATAAGAAACGTAGTCGACCATATTACTCTATAGCGGTCGCAGAATCCCATCACCGAGAGCAGCATCATGCTGTTACCGTTCTGCTCACAACTATCATGGACGAAGTCCAGCGATCTTTCCTACCTTATCCGTTTTTGTCGGAGCGTGAGAGGCCAACGAGAGCGTGACTTGAACGCTTCACGCCAGTGCGCAGATATCTTTAATAAACCTAGTAAGTACTCTTCCTTGATTACTGGTGTCGCGACAGAATTGCACATTTTCCCATAATATAGTTGGGTGGATACAGAAAATTCAGCTCTTATCGCAACAACCACGACATACCTTTCCTCTGAAGTCACTAAATGTAGGCCGCCGAACGACCCAATTTCTCGGCGGCTCTCCTTTCGCGCGACTGCCGGTGTTTCACTTGAGAAGTGCGTTTTCAGCGCGGCAATGCTTCCAGCAGTCCAACATTTGCATCGGACTACAGACATTTGTCATTGTGAAGCGTGCGAAGTATACTCTCCAAGCCTTCTTTGTACGACGCTTACAAGGTGATAGTGATTATGAAAGAAAATAAAATTGCCCCTGAAGAATCTCATTGAGTTTATACCGCAGCGTAATGTCTCCCGGAACTCTGTATCTGCCGCAGTAAAAGATCCTTCATCTGTCATCAAAACAGTGAAACGGACAAGCAGAGAGCGATATAAATGTAAATGCTCAGAACGAATCGTAGAAAGGTCTTTGACAAAGTGTAAAAGCCGTTAAAAGCTGACAGTGCTTGCGTGTCCTGTCAACTGTCGCGGTTATCGCGCGGTGCACGAGATGAACGACTTCCGGCGGCATTGGCATGTTTATACGGAAGCAGATAGCGTCGGCCCGTAATTATCGGTGCACTTTTCCCGCGTTTCAACGAAGTACAGTGAAAGCTGTACGCGGGCGCGAATCTTGGACAACGTTGGCCCACGACAGTCGTCGTAGGCTACCCGCTGGGAGCACACTTACCGGCACCGCGCACGGCTTGTGAACTTGGACGTCGTACATCCCGCGTTAGTCGACTGGACGCTGCTTGCCAGGTAGCTCCGCTTTGAACTCCTATTGAGGGTGGTGCCTAGGTTTGGGGTAGTTGAGACGAAATTGGTGTCTTCAGGGTGACCAGATGTGCAGTCGAGACCGCCCTGGGCCGGCAAGTCGTGGTGGTATTTCTTTCGGGAAGTCAGGTTACACTGAAGCACCCTGTCCTATTCGCCGTTGAGGCCACCGGCGCGCAGGTATGGCATCCGCGGTATACTCCAATAGTCGCACCACCGCGACTGGGACAAAGCTCGGACGTGAGTCGCTCCTCACCCAACCACGGGTCTGAGACTACTGCTGCCTCCGATGCTCCCGTTTGGGCTGCAACCATGCTTCACGGTTCCCTTTCCCATTTCAGCCTCCTCTCTCTCCTCGTTTCCTTTCTCTCGGTCTGCGCTATTTCCTCTGCCGTCCTCATTTCCTTTCTTCTCCGCGTCAGGGGGGTTCTCTCCCCCCCCACAGCAAAGGTGTGTCCCTCCCTGCCGGCCGTCTACCCGCGGTTGGTTTCCGCCCGGGGCAGCTGGCGCGTCGCTCCTGGCAGCCCGCGTCCGGGCCACCTGTCCACGTCACGTGGTAGCAGTCGCCGCCACAGCGAGAAACAGCTGTCGCAGGAGACGCGCGCGCGCCATCGGCCGCGCGAGCATCCTGCGCCCTCGCAGAACGCGGGCCCCGATGTTGCAGCGCGGTGCCTGATCCACTTCCGTCTTCGCGAAACACCCTCTCCGCTGCACCTTTTGTTGTCGGAGCTCGCCTTCTGCCCAATGCTTTCCACGCGCCGGCTTTTCTTCTTGGCGAGGTGGTCCTCTCTCGCGAAGATTCTGTCTGCCGCTAAACGACTGCCTGCACCCTCCCGTGCATCTTCCCACCGCTACGCATCGGCCGATTCTTTCGGCACTGTTTTCCTTCCTCCTTGGCTGGTTTAACGCCACGCCGCGTGCACGGCCGAATGTGGAACGGCCGGCGACCCACATTCGGGACGCCTTGCTGCGCGTAATATATAGGTCTCTGGACACTGGCCTCTGCGGCACGCGGGTGCCCCTATTTTGAGCAGCCGATGGGCCGTGGCCGTTGGGCCTAGACCTTGTCTTTTCGCACGCAAGCAGCCTCCTGTTTTGACGCCTGTCGGCCAGGTGCTAAGTAAAAGGATGGTTTGGGGCGCATCCGCTAGTTGCACGACGCGATGTAAGGTGAAGGTAATTCGACGCACAAAGAAATACATATACGGGTGGGTGCTGGCACTGTGTTCTCGAATACTAGCGCGCTTTCGGTTCCTTAACTTATCGAGCACGAAAAGGTGTTTTGTAAACATATACGCTTCGGTACGCTTATAGAGTCTATCTAATGACAGCAAGGAGCGAAGCGAACTGCTTGCCTCTGAGCACCAAGAAAGATTTTCAGCCGGAAGCACAGGTGCAAAAAGAACGACTCATCGCTGGCTATCACCGCTCGTCGTGTGTCGCCTTACTTCCATCCATGTCATTTTTCATGCTGGGAATTCATTTCTTAACGTGCAACCATCGATCTCAGACGAGTTTTATTACCTGTGCTCCATTTTCTCAAATTATAACAGCAATGTGAAATACTTGCGTTAAACCTTCGGTCCGACAGTTCACCTGTTCCCCTTTTGTCACCAATGAAAGCTTGCTTACAGAGCCGTATTGCCCATGTAAGCGCATCGTAAAAACATGAATTATTATAGAAACGTAAGCTGGTTAGTTCAAATTTTAAACAACTGATACCGCCAGTTTAAATTTCGAACTGACACCACCAGTAGCTAAAAAAGCGCTATTTTCAAATATTTGTTTGTTTATTTAGTTAAAACTTCTCGATATTGCCTCTTCGTATACTTGACTTTTCTCGGCAGGGATGCACCTCGTTCGGTACGTGGCCAGGTGGTTTGGTTGTAAATTCTGTTTAGACCAAAGAATCGCGAACAAGCAGATATCGCGATACTGGCACTTAATAACTTCGCGTATTTTGTTCGCTTGTTCCTTTTTTATTATTATTTTTTTGCGGTTTAGTGGTTTGTTTGTGGGGTGGAGGCATAACGATGGCGGTTGTGACCGCTGCTACACCCTCCGCATCGGCGGCTGGGGCTGCTCCGGTGGACGCTGCGCAGCGCAAGTTGCATCCAGGGGAGTTCACACACCGACGAGTGCGCTGCAGCTTCGCTTCACTGACTAGAACAAACGGACACCAAACATTTTCCGGCGCTATACCGCATCGTCTGCTTCGAACAGTTATAAACGGAAAGTGAAAACGAAAGCGGGGTCCTGGAGAGCGGAACGCCACACTCGGGTCAGCGAGCGGTATGCCTATGCACGGATGAGGCGGCAAGCATGGCGGCCGGTACGTCGCATACTGGGCGTTTAGTGGAAGGCAAGTACGCATCGGCAAAAACAAGCGAGAACGCTGGCGGAAGCCGGCTGCAGTCCGAACGGAAGCGCCGTCTCCTCCGGTGCTTCACTTCCGGCGATCAAAAGGGCTCTTCCGGTGGGCTGCCGCGCGCGTTTGTGCATGCGTTTACAGCCGCGTCGACGGTTGGTCTTGCAGCGTGTACGCGTGATAACGACTTAAGCAAGCCGACGAGTGAAACACTCGTCGGCTAGCTTTGTTATGTTACAGCAGCTGCGCTTCCTTCCGCCCAACGGCTGTAACGCTTCTCTTTTACACGTCGAACGTAAACCACTCCCACTGCACCGGCTTGTACTCGCAATTACGGCGCTAATGCCCACGCCTTGGATGAAATATAGCACTCCTCTATGGAGAACGTGAACTGTATTCTCTAAGTCGAAAGTGCTAAATAAATATGTAACAGTGACTAAAATTAAAAATGAAAGATGCTTGAGCTTCGCTTTGAGCAGTAAACGAACGTGATAGCGTAGTTGGGTCTTGTGAACATCGCCTTCTCAATCGGAAGGCTTTGCTCCCCGAAAGTAACCCCCGTATATTCACAAACGCTCCTTCACTCAAGGGCTCTCCTCGACTCGATGGATGGATGGATGGATGGATGGATAGATATGGCTGTACCCTTTAGATCGGGTGGTGGCTAGCGCCACCAAGCCGTAATACTTAATGAACTAAAAACTAGATTTATTTTTTTCCCTTAAAAAGTGAGTTTGAGGATTCGTACTTTGCAGTGAAGGATTTAATTTTCACTCGTGCCTTGACTTTAGCCACCAATCAGATAACCTCCTTCTAATCAAAAAAAGTCGATGGGCGCGCCGTCTCTCGGCGGACCAAGTCACTGTATATCGGCAATATTCTGCAGTGATTCTTGAGAAGCGCAGCGTCAATTTCAGTCGAGCAGCGGCGCAGTGCTCAACTCAATCAAGTGAAGGATGGAATTCGAGTCGAGGAGCGTTTCCGAATACGGGGGTAAAGAAGCGTAAAACTGACCGTTTCAAACTATCCTATAGAACGCCTATAGTAGTGCCCACCAAGCTTCAATTATTCCTCTTGCGAAGTGGCGGTGCATACACTACCCGTCCGTAAGAGTAACACGCACAGCTGAACACTGACGATTTTATTGATGACAATGATGATTAATTGTGCTCGTGCGCTTTGCATCTTGTGGGTCTTTAAACGAACCAGTAACTGCACAAATCACCTGTTCTGATGCCTGGTGCGATTCTGCGTTTCTGCCGTGCGATAATACAAGCACTAAGGATACCGTTTCCACTGCATGACATTCGTATAAAGCTTTCCTTTTTTTTCAAAATTTTTTTCCAATAAAGTCATGGCTCTTTGGTAAAACGAACACCTGATTGCCACGCAGGGCCTAAGTGCGAATCTCACTCAAGTGAATATTTTTATTCTTCCTTTATTTGCATCAACCTTGAATTTTTCGCTGGTGCACAACGCTGACCTTAAATTCTCGATCGACGAACGCCAACTCTGAGATTTCTGCGAAACGAGCTCCTTACACTGCTACCTCATTATGAACACTTACCAATCTCTCGTACGTTCACACTCATCAGGAAGAGCTGGCAGATCACACGATTGTCAGTAGTCACAAAATATTTTTTATGAACAATCGAGGTTCATGCAAAGTGCCCGCGATTAAATGTGCTGGGAAAATGTGGGGCTTGAACGACGGTGTGAAAACGTTCGCGACGCTAGAGTCGACATCTCCTGGCAACCGAGGCGTTGGTTATTCTTGGTTTAAAGAACAGCACGAAAACGTGGCAAATACCACGTCGTAAATTTCAGGCTGATAGAAATGGCAGTCACCTTAAAATACCAGCTGCGTCACATTTATGTATTGAAATTAGAAAGTTCAGGTCACGTTTATCACTAAGCACGTAAACTGATGACGTCAGAGCTTTTGCGACTTTAGCGTCAACATGTTTTATGCAACCGAAGCGCCTTTTATTCATGGTTTAAAACAACGCCAAAGCAAGGCAAGCGCTATCTAAAATATTGAAGCCATTAAGAAATGACAATGAGCGTATGATAATAGCTACGGCTGAGCTGCAGCATTGAAGTTAACTTCCGGTCACGTTTCTGGAGAAGCAGGTCGATCAATCGAGTGATTTTCTGTTTTCTTCATGTTAATGAATGAGCAGTTATTTTCTGGGAAATTAATATTTTCTACACTATCATGCAGATAATGCTGTGAGGTACAACTTTACCATGTTGTATCAGCAAAGGGTCATGCCTTGTGCCATGTAGGGCTGCTTTCAAGTATGAACCAACTCTCCGAGCTATAAGTTATTTTGCGCTCTAATGAATTGCGAGAAAATTTTCGTGCGTAATTTTCTGCACAGAAAATATTTTCTAGGCTGCGGAATAAATTAACCACCTTTTAAGACAAATATGGCAATATTTACAAGGAAAATAACGCGTGCATTCTTCAGCCGAATCGCAGGCTGCTAAGTATAGTGGCACATTATTTACAGAGTCTAAATGAACTTGAGTGCCAAGTAGGTTGTCACTCTTTACAGTAAACTGGTCTGGCTGAATCTCCATCACGCTCTACACAACGAGCGTTCGAAACAAGAGGCCACCACAAGATTAACGACCGGATACGATAGGTCACAGAACCTCTCATCTTGTGGTGTATCTTTTATTCGCTTGTTGTTTTGTTTTTTCCGTGAGCTCTTTGTTGTCGGCCTCGCGGTCAAATAGACGGGCTGTTTGTTTAGAAGGCAGCCTTCGTCGTTCAAGACACAAGCATGAATTAATTGAAGTCGACTGGTCGAAAAGAAGGCATAGCTAGCGCTTCTCTACAGTTCGGCTGTACAAGTCTGCTGGTGTAGCCCAGTTATAAAGTGTTTTTACATACTCCCTGAAAACGTGGTCAGCTTGCGCAATAAAGAACACTGCTATTCCGAGATGCACTATATAGTTATTATTGTTTTAGTGAACTTTCTTGCTAAGGTGAACTATCTTGCACTACATAGCGACACCACATTTAGGTACGAAAAAAAAAAAAACGACTGTAGAAGCCATTTCGTTGAGGTTGGGTTGTTGTGGGTGAACGTCTTTGCCCATGTGGGCAGGGAACCAAGAGAGGTAGTGCGAGCCCGTATATTTCCGTGTTCATGATCGAGCACGAGAACTGACCCGCCGTGACGATCAATCAGCCACCGAAGAGCTGGGCCCAGACGTGCAGTTTAATGACCCACTACTCACCTTCCATGAAATTACCTCCCACTACCGACACAACAGAAGCCGATACCCTTTACCCCATTCAAAACTAGAACGCGCGCAAGAAGTAGCCTTTAGAATGTTACAAACGAGATCGT
>NW_027465610.1:7500-21103 GCF_043290135.1 Rhipicephalus microplus | reverse complement strand
CGACCGCGTGCGCTCGCCCTACCAAGTGCGCCCGCAACCCTGTACAGGGCCACTTCTTCACAAGGCTGGCAATCGGCTTCCCCGCTGCACGCGTGCGGCGCACAACCGGTGTGACGTGGAAGTGACGGGACACGTTCGTAAACCCATCGCGAACCGAGTACGACGCCCTACCAAGTGCGCCCGCAACCCTGTACAGGGTCACATCTTCACAAGGCTGGCAAGCGGCATTCCGCTGCGCGCGTGCGTCGTCCGAGCAGTTGCGTGATAAACGACCGTGTCGAAAGCCCAAACACCGCCGAGGCCAGTCGCCGCCGCCGCAAGGGCAGCCACGCAGCCTGGCGAGAGGCATCGTCTCGTGTAGCGTCGCCCCCGCCCCAACTGGAGTGGCCCAGTTTTTTGAACGGGACGGGAACTGCGAAGCACTTAGACCGACGGCGGACTACGACGAGAACGCCTTAAGCTTCGCCAACGTTTCGCCAACTCGTGCGGGAGACTTTTTCCGCTTCGCGGCAAGTCGTCGCGCCGTGCTCTCCGCATCAACCGCGTACGCAGCGAACCGCAAACGTCGGGCGCAGCCTCCTCACCTCCCTGCGCTTTGCGCGCGAACGTTCCCTGTTCGCGCGGCAAAGCCTGGAGGAGGCACGGCCCCGCAGCGTGTTCGAGCGCCCGGTCTACGGGACACCCTGCTTACTTCGAGGGCAACAAGCGCAACGCAAGGCTGCGATCTCGCGCACTTTGCGCACGGCTGGAGAAGCTTTGCTGGCCGGCTTTCGCTCCTCGTGTTTACCGTGCGTTAAAGTTGCGCGTCCGTGGCTCTCGCAGCTCTTGCGCGCCCGGTCGCAGAGAGGAGTACGCAACCTCGACCGCACTTTCCCTGCAGGCTTCCTTCCGACTCGAAGTCCTGCGGCGGTCTCAACGAGGTGCCACATCCTCAATGCAGTCGGTCGCCCCCGTTTCGGTTGGGCTCTGGCACGACGGTCGCCACCGTCTCGCCCTTGAGTGGCCGCTGTTGGCGCTCGCTGTGAGGTGTTCAGCGTGCTGTCCGTGTTGCCGACGCGGTCAAAACGAGTCGACGGCTCACGTTCCCTTGTGCGCCGAAGGCTCTCTTGATATGTGATCCGACCCTCAGACAGACGAAGCCAAGGGAAGACCCAAGGCCGCAATGTGCGTTCAAAGAATCAGTGCTCAGTGTGTCCTGCAATTCACACCAAGTCTCGCAGCTGGCTGCGTTCTTCATCGACCCGAGAACCGAGTGATCCACCGCTTAGAGTCGTGAAAAAGTGTTTGTTCAATTCCGTACAGTCAAAACCAAACGTTTCTGGCACTCGGCCAAACAGTGGCCAAGAAGGGCGCTTTTCAGCGCACGCTTGGACTCCAAAACTCTGCCGCGCCTTTTTCGGCTGCCGCAAATCGAGCAAACGGTGTGTTTCGGACGGCGTTTCGCTTCCGCTACTTGCGAGTGCTTTCGTGGTCCACCCCTCTATAAATACTCGGGAGGCGTCGAAGCCGGTTCTCCAAGCCGGACCCGTAGGTATCGTTGTGTGCTCGCTCTCATTGGCCCGCCTAACCAGAAAATGCCTGCGGTACACCCATTTGGATAAGAGTGCACGCAGATGCGGGCCTCGACGGCTACACATTTCCTCGGGCGGCCGCCTCCCGGCCTCCGTGGAGCGCGGGATGCACGGTCCCATCGACAAGCCTCTCCCGTTTTTACCGTGGCGTCGCGGTTCACCACGGCGGGCGGGTCGGTCTCCTCCGCATAAAAAGGGGGACCCCCGCTTTTTGTTCCACGAAATCGCACAAGCTTTTTTCGCATCCACGGTTTGCCACCGCACACCAAAATGCCGATCCGGCTGCCTACTTTAGCCAACAGGTGGAGCCAGGCGCGCCGTACTTGCGCGGCACTTCCCACGTCCACCGAAGTCGGTGCCAAGGACCACTTTCGGCGCCGGAGCCGCGTACGAGCCTACTCGAGGCGGAAGAACGAAGCCAGCAAGGGCCTGGCCGCAAGTGCGTTCAATTGTCGGGACGTCCAAGTCCCTCGTTCTTCCGTGCTTCCTCTTTCGGCAAGTCGTTGCGGCACCTTCCCAAAGCGCGCAGACCCGCTAATCGCGACGAGCGCGACGTGGCCGTGCCGCCTTTCCCTCGGCAGCAAGCAAAACGCCTGGCAACGTCGACGCTCCCCTAACCGCGATCTCGCACCGTGTTTCGTGTGGCGAATTCAAAAGCCGGCCGGCGCTGCTGCAACCATTACGGTCGGTACGCATACGCCGCGGAGGGCGGGACGGTCATCGGAGCGTGCGGTTCCTCCATCGAGTACTGCGCACCTCGGCCGTCGCATCGCCGTGCCATGACCGGCCGCGCGTCAACGCGAACCGGTGCCAGCGAGATCCCTCGCCTGCAAGAACCGACCGGCAGCCTCCGTCACCCGAGGACGCGGAGGCGCTTGCCGCGGACGGCGGGACGGTATGCACTGGTGCACAGCGGACCCGTCACATCGCCAGTTCCTTGACCGACCGCCGACGCTTGTGCCGTTCCTCTCGTACTTGGCAGTCGCCGCGCGATTGTCGGGTCTCGTTCTTGCACGCTCGAACGGTCGGGAGGGCACTCGGCTGGCGTTTCGGGAACGCGCAGCCTCGCCTTCTACCGACGTAACCACGACTCGCCGTTCGCGCTCCGCCGCTCCTGTTTACAGTACTAGGCGGTCCCGCAGCGGTCGGGTCGCGCATTTCGAGCGCTTCGAGCCACGGTGCAGTGGCGGGTCGAAAGCCGACCCTATGAGTGCGTTGCGCCGTTTGTACCCGCGTCCGCCACCTGGCCGACCGTCCAAGGTCGCGGTGTTGGCGTCCGCTGGGCGCAACAATTTGTCACGGGGTGCCGCTCCACATTCAGGCAGCCCCGTGGGGAAAAGCCGACCCCGCGTCCAAACGGGGTCAGCGGCAGAAAGTGTCGGGCGCAGACGCAGCTGAGGCGCTCACCCTTCACAATCCGTTAATGATCCTTCCGCAGGTTCACCTACGGAAACCTTGTTACGACTTTTACTTCCTCTAAATGATCAAGTTTGGTCATCTTTCCAACAGACCGGCGCAACCGAAAGGCCGCGCCGGACATCGGTCCGAAGACCTCACTAAATCATTCAATCGGTAGTAGCGACGGGCGGTGTGTACAAAGGGCAGGGACGTAATCAACGCGAGCTTATGACTCGCGCTTACTGGGAATTCCTCGTTCAAGGGGAACAATTGCAAGCCCCTATCCCAATCACGAAAGAAGTTCCACGGGTTACCCAGTCTTTTCAGACAGGGATAAAGACACGCTGCTTCCTTCAGTGTAGCGCGCGTGCGGCCCCGGACATCTAAGGGCATCACAGACCTGTTATTGCTCTGTTTCGTGCGGCTAGGAGCCGCTTGTCCCTCTAAGAAGGTTGTAAGGTGCTGGGAACCCCGCACCTATTTAATAGGCTAGAGTCTCGTTCGTTATCGGAATTAACCAGACAAATCGCTCCACCAACTAAGAACGGCCATGCACCACCATCCACCGAATCAAGAAAGAGCTCTCAATCTGTCAATCCTCCCAGTGTCCGGGCCGGGTAAGTTTTCCCGTGTTGAGTCAAATTAAGCCGCAGGCTCCACTCCTGGTGGTGCCCTTCCGTCAATTCCTTTAAGTTTCAGCTTTGCAACCATACTTCCCCCGGAACCCAAATACTTTGGTTTCCCGGAAGCTGCCCGCCGAGTCATTTGAGTAACTCAGGCGGATCGCTGGTTGGCATCGTTTATGGTCAGAACTAGGGCGGTATCTGATCGCCTTCGAACCTCTGACTTTCGTTCTTGATCAATGAAAACATTCTTGGCAAATGCTTTCGCAGTAGTTCGTCTTGCGACGGTCCAAGAATTTCACCTCTAGCGCCGCAATACGAATGCCCCCGTCCGTCCCTCTTAATCATTACCTCGTATTCCAAAAACCAACAGAACAGAAACGAGGTCTTGTTCTATTATTCCATGCAAGTTTATTCAGGCGACTCGCCTGCGTTGAGCACTCTAATTTTTTCAAAGTAAAAGCACCGGCCATCTCGAGGCACACAATGAAGTGCACCAAGAAAGAACCGGCATGATGTTCAGTCCGAGCCGTCGCATCGGGTAGATGCACTACTCGTCTGGAACTGAGATCCAACTACGAGCTTTTTAACCGCAGCAGCTTTAGTATACGCTATTGGAGCTGGAATTACCGCGGCTGCTGGCACCAGACTTGCCCTCCAATTGATCCTCGTTAAAGGATTTAGAGTGTACTCATTTCAATTACGGGGCCTCAAAAGAGTCCCGTATTGTTATTTTTCGTCACTACCTCCCCGTGCCGGGAGTGGGTAATTTGCGCGCCTGCTGCCTTCCTTGGATGTGGTAGCCGTTTCTCAGGCTCCCTCTCCGGAATCGAACCCTGATTCTCCGTTACCCGTAACAACCATGGTAAGCAAGTAACCTACCATCGAAAGTTGATAAGGCAGACACTTGAAAGAAACGTCGCCGGCTCGTGGCCATGCGATCAGCACAAAGTTATCCAGAGTCACCACACAATACGGGCCGAAACCCGATCGATCTTGGTCTAATAAAAGCACCCGTTACCCAAAGGGCTCCAGGCTCACTGCATGTATTAGCTCTAGAATTGCCACAGTTATCCAAGTAGGAAGAAACGATCTAAGGAACCATAACTGATTTAATGAGCCATTCGCGGTTTCGCCTTATTTCGGCATGTACTTAGACATGCATGGCTTAATCTTTGAGACAAGCATATGATTACTGGCAGGATCAACCAGGTAATCGTTCGACTGCGCGTCCGTCCTCGCCCTCGGCGGGCCGGACGCAGTCTGTGTGCGGCGGAGGCCACCTTCAGGCGCCCCAACACGCTTATTTTGCACTCCGAGATGACGGCGTTCGAGCTCGCTACGGCACAACCTTCCCGAAAGACGAGTGGGAGCCGTGCGGCAAGAAGCACGTTCATGCTCGCTCTTTTTCGTTGCATCGACTCGGTCGCGCCGTGCGGGTTGCCCAAGCCCGCTGCACTGTCGGTGGACCGGCCGGAACTAGCAACGGAGCCGAGACTGCAAAGCCGCCAGACGACGGGTCACGCCCGCGTCTTCGGCGCTTTCGCATCTGAATCGCCCGAGGACGACACGGAACACACCTCGATATCGTGGTAAAACGGCACCGTCCGACAACCAGCCCCTAACGCATCAAGCGGATGAGGCTGCAGACGACTGCCGTGGATTCCCCTGGAGCAGACCCGAGGACACGCTTGACGAGGCCGAAGCCCGCCGCATATCAGACACCCGGTCGCTTTCGCGTACGCCGCTCACGAGAACCCCCACATAATAGCAGCGATAAGTACCCAGACCTCCTTGGGCCCTAATACGAGCGTACTCGAGAAAATTTCACCGCGGGTGTGCCCCGAAACGTGTGGCATGTTGAGCGTGCCACAAGTCTACGTCGCTCTCAAACCCGCCGAGGTCGTAGAATTTGCGACCCTACTCACGAAATTCCCACCGAGGATACGGCCGCAAACGTACCGCACCTTGGGTAGCCACGAGTTTGTGCAACACTACGCTGACGGCACAGCACCGAGGTCGTGCGCGCACGCACGGGAAAATTCCGCCGCGGTTTCTGCCGAAAACGTGAGGCACCACGACTCTCCGCAAGTTCGCGTCGACTGCGAAAGACCGAAGTCGTGAACGACGTGTCCGCTACTCGCCGCCGACACGCTGGACACCAAACGTACAACGACTCGACGGCGTCGTAGAGGCCCACGACGCGGTTTTCCTTAACGACGTCTCGGCGTGGCACCGACAGGTTAGAACGGCCGACCAACGTTCCCTGTCCGCCGTTCGGCTCAGTCGAAGGGCTCGGCGACTTCGGCAACGCTGCGAAGCCGCACGGTGACGCACGCCATGTCCCCATTTTTTTTTTTCTTCTTCTGCGTCTGCCGGGGTGCCCCTATAATAGCAGCGATAAGCACCCAGACCGCCGTGGGTCGCTCGCCCCGGCTGACGTGGTTTTTCGTACTCCTGCGGCGGTCGCCGTCAAGCACGTCCAAATACGCTACTTTCGTGGGCGCATTCACGCTCTTTCGCTTCGCCGGAGTGCCAGCACTCACTCTGCCAAAAACGGCGAACATCCGAGCGGCGGTTCCCACTTTTGCGTCGGCGTCGCAAACCCCGCCCCGGCAGACGAGGTTTGCCGTACTCGTGCGACGGTGGCCGGCGGGCACGTCGAAAGACGCCGATATCGTGCGCGAATTGGCGCACCTTGGCTTCACCGGAGTGCCGCCACTGACTCCTCCAAAAACGGCGAAGATCCGAGCGGCGCTTCCCACTTTCGCATCGGCGTCCCGAACTCCGCCCCGGCTGACGCGGTTTACCGTACTCGTGCGACGGTCGCCGGCGAGCACGTGGAAAGACGCCGATATCGTGCCCGAATCGGCTCCGTTCGGCTTCGCCGGAGTGCCAGCACTGGCTCGGCGAAAGACGACGAACATCCGAGCGACGGTTCTCACTATTGCGTACGCGTCGCAAACCCCGCCCCGGCAGACGCACTTTGCCGTACTCGTGCGACGGTCGCCGGCGAGCACGTAGAAAGACGCCGATATCGTGCCGGAATCGGCCCCGTTTGGCTTCGCCGGAGTGCCAGCACTCACTCGGCCACAAACGGCGAACATCCGAGCGGCGGTTCCCACTTAGCCGTCGGCGTCCCGAACTCCGCCCCGGCAGACGCGGTTGCCGAGCTCGTGCGACTAGCGACCGCGAAGCCGTCTCGCGACGCCGCTTTCGTGCGCGGCTCCCACTGCGACCTGGGTCACCCGAGGTCGACGAGCAAAAAAGAATGTCGAAAAAAATTTTTTTTTTTTTTGCGTCTGCCGGGGTGCCCCTATAATAGCAGCGATAAGCACCCAGACCGCCATGGGTCGCTCGCCCCGGCTGACGTGGTTTTTCGTTTTCCTGCGGTGGTCGTCGTCAAGCACGTCCAAACACGCCACTTTCGTGGGCGCATTCGCGCTCTTTCGCTTCGCCGGAGTGCCAGCACTCACTCTGCCAAAAACGGCGAACATCCGAGCGGCGGTTCCCACTTTTGCGTCGGCGTCGCAAACCCCGCCCCGGCAGACGAGGTTTGCCGTACTCGTGCGACGGTGGCCGGCGGGCACGTCGAAAGACGCCGATATCGTGCGCGAATTGGCGCACCTTGGCTTCACCGGAGTGCCGCCACTGACTCCTCCAAAAACGGCGAAGATCCGAGCGGCGCTTCCCACTTTCGCATCGGCGTCCCGAACTCCGCCCCGGCTGACGCGGTTTACCGTACTCGTGCGACGGTCGCCGGCGAGCACGTGGAAAGACGCCGATATCGTGCCCGAATCGGCTCCGTTCGGCTTCGCCGGATTGCCAGCACTGGCTCGGCGAAAGACGACGAACATCCGAGCGACGGTTCTCACTATTGCGTACGCGTCGCAAACCCCGCCCCGGCAGACGCACTTTGCCGTACTCGTGCGACGGTCGCCGGCGAGCACGTAGAAAGACGCCGATATCGTGCCGGAATCGGCCCCGTTTGGCTTCGCCGGAGTGCCAGCACTCACTCGGCCACAAACGGCGAACATCCGAGCGGCGGTTCCCACTTAGCCGTCGGCGTCCCGAACTCCGCCCCGGCAGACGCGGTTGCCGAGCTCGTGCGACTAGCGACCGCGAAGCCGTCTCGCGACGCCGCTTTCGTGCGCGGCTCCCACTGCGACCTGGGTCACCCGAGGTCGACGAGCAAAAAAGAATGTCGAAAAAAATTTTTTTTTTTTTTTTGCGTCTGCCGGGGTGCCCCTATAATAGCAGCGATAAGCACCCAGACCGCCATGGGTCGCTCGCCCCGGCTGACGTGGTTTTTCGTTTTCCTGCGGTGGTCGTCGTCAAGCACGTCCAAACACGCCACTTTCGTGGGCGCATTCGCGCTCTTTCGCTTCGCCGGAGTGCCAGCACTCACTCTGCCAAAAACGGCGAACATCCTAGTGGCGGTTCCCACTTTTGCGTCGGCGTCGCCAACCCCGCCCCGGCATACGCGGTTTGCCGTACTCGTGCGGCGGTGGCCGGCGGGCACGTCGAAAGACACCGATATCGTGCGCGAGTCGATGCTTCTTGGTCTCGCAGGAGGGCCGCCACTCACTCCTGCAAAAACGGCGAAGATCCGAGCGGCGCTTCCCACTTTTTCGTCGGCGTCGCAAACCTCGCCCCGGCAGACGCGCTTTGCCGTACTCGTGCGACGGTCGCCGGCGAGCACGTCGAAATACGCCGATATCGTGCCCGAATCGGCCCCGTTTCGCTTCGCCGGAGTGCCAGCACTCGCTCGGCCAAAGACGACGAACATCCGAGCGACGGTTCCCACTATTGCGTACGCGTCGCGAACCCCGCCCCGGCAGACGCGGTTTGCCGTACTCGTGCGGCGGTGGCCGGCGGGCACGTCGAAAGACGCCGATATCGTGCACGAATTGGCGCTCCTTGGCTTCACCGGAGTGCCAGCACTCACTCGGCCAAAAACGGCGAACATCCGAGCAGCGGTACCCACTTAGCCGTCGGCATCCCGAACTCCGCGCCGGCTGACGCGGTTGCCGAGCTCGTGCGACTAGCGACCGCGAACGCGTCTCGCGACGCCGCTTTCGTGCGCGGCTCCCATTGCGACCTGGGTTACCCGAGCTCGACCAGCAAAAAAGAAGGTCGAAAATTTTTTTTTTTTTTTCTGCGTCTGCCGGGGTGCCCCTATAATAGCAGCGATAAGCACCCAGACCGCCGTGTGTCGCTCGCCCCGGCTGACGTGGTTTTTCGTACTCCTGCAGCGGTCGCCGTCACGCACGTCCAAATACGCCACTTTCGTGGGCGCATTCGCGCTCTTTCGCGTCGCCGGAGTGCCAGCACTCACTCTGCCAAAAACGGCCAACATCCGAGCGGCGGTTCCCACTTTTGCGTCGGCGTCGTAAACCCCGCCCCGGCAGACGCGGTTTGCCCTACTCGTGCGACGGTCGCCGGCGAGCGCGTCGAAAGACGCCGATATCGTGCGCTAATTGGCGCTCCCTGGCTTCTCCGGAGTGCCGCCACTCACTCCTCCAAAAACGGCGAAGATCCGAGCGGCGTTCTCCACTTTCGCATCGGCGTCCCGAACTCCGCCCGGGCTGACGCGGTTTACCGTACTCGTGCGACGGTCGCCGGCGGGCACGTCGAAAGACGCCGATATCGTGCCGTAATCGGCCCCGTTTGGCTTCGCCCGTGTGCCAGCACTCACTCGGCCAAAAACGGCGAACATCCGAGCAGCGTTTCCCACTTTCGCATCGGCGTCCCGAAGCCCGCCCCGGCAGACGCGGTTTGCCCTACTCGAGCGACGGTCGCCGGCGATCACGTCGAAAGGCGCCGAATTCGTGCACGAATCGATGCTTCTTGGTCTCGCAGGAGGGCCGCCACTCACTCCTGCAAAAACGGCGAAGATCCGAGTTGCGCTTCCCACTTTTTCGTCGGCGTCCCGAACTACGCCCCGGCTGACGCGGTTTACCGTACTCGTGCGACGGTCGCCGGCGGGCACTTCAAAATACGCCGATTTCGTGGGCGCATTCACGCTGTTTCGCTTCCCCGGAGTGCCAACACTCACTCTGCCGAAAGCGGCGATCATCCGAGCGGCGGTTCCCACTTTTGCGTCGGCTTCGCAAACGGCGCCCCGGCAGACGCGCTCGTGCGACGTACTCGTGCGACGGTCGCCGGCGAGCACGTCGAAAGACGCCGATATCGTGCTCGAATCGACCCCGTTTCGCTTCGCCGGAGTGCTGCCAGTCACGGCGCAGAAAACGGCGAACAAGTGTTTTTTTTTTTTTTTTTCCTAGAATTTGTGTTATAGAAGGCACATTTGATATCGGACGATAATTTTCAACTTTATCACGCGCACCGATTTTCGTGTAGAGGTTTGCAAGTTTATGGGAATTTCTCCACTTGGAATAATGCGATTTAGTAGTACTACGAGAACTTCATGGATGTACTCAAGGGTACGGGGCAAGTCAGTTACGTCAACACCTGCAGATTTTTTACACTTCAAACTGAAAATTGTTGGTTGTGAGTCCTCGTGTGATATTAAAGGCCGATTCGCTAACACATAGAACAAAGAAAGAAAGGAAGAAAAAACGCCCGCGCTCGCTCAAGAAACCTGGGTTCGCAACAAGTGGCAACAACAAGCAACCGAGCGAGTGCGCCAAAACCCGTGGCGGCCGAACAAACGCGAAGTCCCAACCGCGTCAGCCGGGGCGGCACGGGACAGGAAAAATCACTTCAGCCGGGGCGGCGGGGCACCGAATAAACCTCGTCACCTCGTCGCAGGATAAAAGAGGAAACAAAAAGTCTAAACAGCGTCTGCTGGAGCGAATGCGTAATAAAACAACAACAACAACAAAAAAAAAAAACACCCGCGCTCAAGAAGTCTGCAATCACCACAAAAGGCGACTGTGACCGAGCAGCGTCAGCCGGGGCCGTGCGGAAACGGAAAAACCGCGACTACCGGGGCGTCGAGGCACCGAAAAATCCACTTCAGCCGCGGCGAAAAAAAAAAACAAAAAGAAAGACGGAGGGGGGGGGGGGGAACCACGTCTGCCGGGGCGAAGGAAAAAAAAAAAACGCGTCTGCCGGGGCGAGCCCGGGTGCGGCACCACCGGGAAAACTGTGGCAAACAGACATGGCGATCGAGTGAGTGGGCCGCCAGCCAGGCTCAGCCAAAAAGTGCAAAGTCCGAACTGCGTCAGCCGGGGCGGCAAAAACCACGTCAGCCGGGGCGGCGCAAAAAACCGCGTCTGCCGGGGCGGCACGAAACCGCGTCAGCCGGGGCGGCGCGAAAACTGCGTCAGCCGGGGCGAAAGAAAAAAAAAAAAAAACGCGTCTGCCGGGGCGAGCCCGGGTGCGGCACCACCGGGAAAACTGTGGCAAACAGACATGGCGATCGAGTGAGTGGGCCGCCAGCCAGGCACAGCCGAAAAGTGCAAAGTCCGAACCGTGTCAGCCGGGGCGGCAAAAAACCGCGTCAGCCGGGGCGGCGCAAAAAACCGCGTCTGCCGGGGCGGCACGAAACCGCGTCTGCCGGGGCGGCGCGAAAACTGCGTCAGCCGGGGCGAGCCCGGGTGCGGCACCACCGGGAAAACTGTGGCAAACAGACATGGCGATCGAGTGAGTGGGCCGCCAGCCAGGCTCAGCCAAAAAGTGCCAAGTCCGAACTGCGTCAGCCGGGGCGGCAAAAAACCGCGTCAGCCGGGGCGGCGCAAAAAACCGCGTCTGCCGGGGCGGCGCGAAAACCGCGTCTGCCGGGGCGGCGCGAAAACTGCGTCAGCCGGGGCGAAAGAAAAAAAAAAACGCGTCTGCCGGGGCGAGCCCGGGTGCGGCACCACCGGGAAAACTGTGGCAAACAGACATGGCGATCGAGTGAGTGGGCCGCCAGCAAGGCTCAGCCAAAAAGTGCTAAGTCCGAACTGCGTCAGCTGGGGCGGCAAAAAACCGCGTCTGCCGGGGCGGCACGAAACCGCGTCAGCCGGGGCGGCGCGAAAACCGCGTCTGCCGGGGCGGCACGAAACCGCGTCAGCCGGGGCGGCGCGAAAACTGCGTCAGCCGGGGCGAGCCCGGGTGCGGCACCACCGGGAAAACTGTGGCAAACAGACATGGCGATCGAGTGAGTGGGCCGCCAGCCAGGCACAGCCGAAAAGTGCTAAGTCCGAACTGCGTCAGCCGGGGCGGCAAAAACCGCGTCAGCCGGGGCGGCGCGAAAACCGCGTCTGCCGGGGCGGCACGAAACCGCGTCAGCCGGGGCGGCGCGAAAACTGCGTCAGCCGGGGCGAGCCCGGGTGCGGCACCACCGGGAAAACTGTGGCTAACAGACATGGCGATCGAGTGAGTGGGCCACCAGCCAGGCTCAGCCAAAAAGTGCTAAGTCCGAACTGCGTCAGCCGGGGCGGCAAAAACCGCGTCAGCCGGGGCGGCGCAAAAAACCGCGTCTGCCGGGGCGGCACGAAACCGCGTCAGCCGGGGCGGCGCGAAAACTGCGTCAGCCGGGGCGAAAGAAAAAAAAAAAACGCGTCTGCCGGGGCGAGCCCGGGTGCGGCACCACCGGGAAAACTGTGGCAAACAGACATGGCGATCGAGTGAGTGGGCCGCCAGCCAGGCACAGCCGAAAAGTGCCAAGTCCGAACTGCGTCAGCCGGGGCGGCAAAAAACCGCGTCAGCCGGGGCGGCGCAAAAAACCGCGTCTGCCGGGGCGGCACGAAACCGCGTCAGCCGGGGCGGCGCGAAAACTGCGTCAGCCGGGGCGAGCCCGGGTGCGGCACCACCGGGAAAACTGTGGCAAACAGACATGGCGATCGAGTGAGTGGGCCGCCAGCCAGGCTCAGCCAAAAAGTGCCAAGTCCGAACTGCGTCAGCCGGGGCGGCGCAAAAAACCGCGTCTGCCGGGGCGGCGCGAAAACCGCGTCTGCCGGGGCGGCGCGAAAACTGCGTCAGCCGGGGCGAAAGAAAAAAAAAACGCGTCTGCCGGGGCGGCAAAAAACCGCGTCTGCCGGGGCGGCACGAAACCGCGTCAGCCGGGGCGGCGCGAAAACCGCGTCTGCCGGGGCGGCACGAAACCGCGTCAGCCGGGGCGAGCCCGGGTGCGGCACCACCGGGAAAACTGTGGCAAACAGACATGGCGATCGAGTGAGTGGGCCGCCAGCCAGGCACAGCCGAAAAGTGCTAAGTCCGAACTGCGTCAGCCGGGGCGGCAAAAACCGCGTCAGCCGGGGCGGCGCAAAAACCGCGTCTGCCGGGGCGAATGCAAAAAAAACAAAGAAAAAAGCCCGCGCTTAATCAAAAGAAAACAAAGAAAAAAGCTTGCGCTTAATCAAAAGAAAACAAACAAAAAAAGTTCGCGCTTAAGCCTGGCGGTGGAACCACCGGGGCAAACAGACCTGGCGATCGAGTGAGTGGGCCGCCAGCCGGGGTGAGCCAAAAAGTGCAAAGTCGGAACCGCGTCAGCCGGGGCGGCGCGAAAACCGCGTCAGCCGGGGCGGCGCAAAAACTGCGTCAGCCGGGGCGGCACGGAAAAACGAAAACCGCGTCAGCCGGGGCGGCACGGAAAAACGAAAACCACGTCAGCCGGGGCGACATCAAAATGAGGAAAAAAAAAAAAAACTGCCTTAGGACACCTGCGTACACTTTCATGCGTTTGGGCATATCTCTCTGTAACACGCGCGCCCCTCGTTACGCGCGGCACTCTGTTTTCTCCGACACCCATATTTCGGCGGCATGTGGCACGCGCGCCCGTCCCTACGCACGGCACACCGCAGTGCTTTCTCGATATTTTTCTTTTCCTCCAACACCGTCATCTATAGGCTTTTAGTGACCTGTTGCTCGTGGCAAAAGTTCGCTAGCTCTGACACCTCTTGCATGCGCACCGTTTTTGCGCACGGTGCTATGCCGCAAAGCACGGCAGTCGCATGCGTTTCTCTCAGGCACCTCTTTTTTGACACAACGCTGTGGTGCTTAGAAACACACCCGCCGCTTTTGCGCACAGAACTCCACCGTACAGCACGGTAGTCACGTTTG
>NW_027465610.1:0-2500 GCF_043290135.1 Rhipicephalus microplus | reverse complement strand
ACATTTCCCGACCGCCTGCAAGGACGGGGGATTCGGTGCTGGGCTCGGTCCCGTTTCGCTCGCAGCTACTCGGGGAATCCCTGTTGGTTTCTTTTCCTCCGCTTAGTGATATGCTTAAATTCAGCGGGTTGTCTCGCCTGATCTGAGGTCGACAGCGGATACATTCGCTTCCATCAACTTCCTGCACGACCGCGTGCGCTCGCCCTACCAAGTGCGCCCGCAACCCTGTACAGGGCCACTTCTTCACAAGGCTGGCAATCGGCTTCCCCGCTGCACGCGTGCGGCGCACAACCGGTGTGACGTGGAAGTGACGGGACACGTTCGTAAACCCATCGCGAACCGAGTACGACGCCCTACCAAGTGCGCCCGCAACCCTGTACAGGGTCACATCTTCACAAGGCTGGCAAGCGGCATTCCGCTGCGCGCGTGCGTCGTCCGAGCAGTTGCGTGATAAACGACCGTGTCGAAAGCCCAAACACCGCCGAGGCCAGTCGCCGCCGCCGCAAGGGCAGCCACGCAGCCTGGCGAGAGGCATCGTCTCGTGTAGCGTCGCCCCCCGCCCCAACTGGAGTGGCCCAGTTTTTTGAACGGGACGGGAACTGCGAAGCACTTAGACCGACGGCGGACTACGACGAGAACGCCTTAAGCTTCGCCAACGTTTCGCCAACTCGTGCGGGAGACTTTTTCCGCTTCGCGGCAAGTCGTCGCGCCGTGCTCTCCGCATCAACCGCGTACGCAGCGAACCGCAAACGTCGGGGCGCAGCCTCCTCACCTCCCTGCGCTTTGCGCGCGAACGTTCCCTGTTCGCGCGGCAAAGCCTGGAGGAGGCACGGCCCCGCAGCGTGTTCGAGCGCCCGGTCTACGGGACACCCTGCTTACTTCGAGGGCAACAAGCGCAACGCAAGGCTGCGATCTCGCGCACTTTGCGCACGGCTGGAGAAGCTTTGCTGGCCGGCTTTCGCTCCTCGTGTTTACCGTGCGTTAAAAGTTGCGCGTCCGTGGCTCTCGCAGCTCTTGCGCGCCCGGTCGCAGAGAGGAGTACGCAACCTCGACCGCACTTTCCCTGCAGGCTTCCTTCCGACTCGAAGTCCTGCGGCGGTCTCAACGAGGTGCCACATCCTCAATGCAGTCGGTCGCCCCCGTTTCGGTTGGGCTCTGGCACGACGGTCGCCACCGTCTCGCCCTTGAGTGGCCGCTGTTGGCGCTCGCTGTGAGGTGTTCAGCGTGCTGTCCGTGTTGCCGACGCGGTCAAAACGAGTCGACGGCTCACGTTCCCTTGTGCGCCGAAGGCTCTCTTGATATGTGATCCGACCCTCAGACAGACGAAGCCAAGGGAAGACCCAAGGCCGCAATGTGCGTTCAAAGAATCAGTGCTCAGTGTGTCCTGCAATTCACACCAAGTCTCGCAGCTGGCTGCGTTCTTCATCGACCCGAGAACCGAGTGATCCACCGCTTAGAGTCGTGAAAAAGTGTTTGTTCAATTCCGTACAGTCAAAACCAAACGTTTCTGGCACTCGGCCAAACAGTGGCCAAGAAGGGCGCTTTTCAGCGCACGCTTGGACTCCAAAACTCTGCCGCGCCTTTTTCGGCTGCCGCAAATCGAGCAAACGGTGTGTTTCGGACGGCGTTTCGCTTCCGCTACTTGCGAGTGCTTTCGTGGTCCACCCCTCTATAAATACTCGGGAGGCGTCGAAGCCGGTTCTCCAAGCCGGACCCGTAGGTATCGTTGTGTGCTCGCTCTCATTGGCCCGCCTAACCAGAAAATGCCTGCGGTACACCCATTTGGATAAGAGTGCACGCAGATGCGGGCCTCGACGGCTACACATTTCCTCGGGCGGCCGCCTCCCGGCCTCCGTGGAGCGCGGGATGCACGGTCCCATCGACAAGCCTCTCCCGTTTTTTACCGTGGCGTCGCGGTTCACCACGGCGGGCGGGTCGGTCTCCTCCGCATAAAAAGGGGGACCCCCGCTTTTTGTTCCACGAAATCGCACAAGCTTTTTTCGCATCCACGGTTTGCCACCGCACACCAAAATGCCGATCCGGCTGCCTACTTTAGCCAACAGGTGGAGCCAGGCGCGCCGTACTTGCGCGGCACTTCCCACGTCCACCGAAGTCGGTGCCAAGGACCACTTTCGGCGCCGGAGCCGCGTACGAGCCTACTCGAGGCGGAAGAACGAAGCCAGCAAGGGCCTGGCCGCAAGTGCGTTCAATTGTCGGGACGTCCAAGTCCCCTCGTTCTTCCGTGCTTCCTCTTTCGGCAAGTCGTTGCGGCACCTTCCCAAAGCGCGCAGACCCGCTAATCGCGACGAGCGCGACGTGGCCGTGCCGCCTTTCCCTCGGCAGCAAGCAAAACGCCTGGCAACGTCGACGCTCCCCTAACCGCGATCTCGCACCGTGTTTCGTGTGGCGAATTCAAAAGCCGGCCGGCGCTGCTGCAACCATTACGGTCGGTACGCATACGCCGCGGAGGGCGGGACGGTCATCGGAGCGTGCGGTTCTC
>NW_027465609.1:0-21105 GCF_043290135.1 Rhipicephalus microplus | reverse complement strand
ATCTGCGTTATTCATCTCCTCATTACATACTGCAGTAGCATCACGGGCAGTCGGTATTTTATTGGGCTCAGAATTACCCAGAGCAGTTGGAATCAACAGCTTAGTAAATTGATTACTGAAAACTGGTGCTATGCATGCGGAGATGCTAACTACCAATTGGTACATAACTGTAGCCATAGCTGTTCCTACCGCAACCTCAGCTGCCTGAGTGGTATTAGTATCCTGACATGAATGACGTGCTGTAATGCCAGCATAGCCATGGGCTCTATCCTTAACAGCTGCACCAGGCTTCCTTTCTAAAGCATCTCCCTTTGTCTAGGATTTCTAGAATTTGTACTTCTTCATGGTGCATTGGACACTCTGCATAATCAGCTGCATGATGTCCACCACACAAGCAGCACAAGTCATTTCGGGCCTTACAATCTTTGAGTGGCGTTCACCACATTTTTGCAGCCACCTAATTTGCAGCCAGGAAAGCTATGTCCGAACCTCCCGCAGTTTTGACATAGCAATGGGCGGGACGCTGACTGATCTACTCTAAATACTAATGGCCATGCTCTAATTTCTGAAGGGCACGACGTACCTGCAAAAGTCACAATCACTGACTCTGTGGGATGGCGTTTGTTGTCAACCAGTCGATTGCACCGGTAAACTGCAACCACACTTGCCACCGACAGCTTCTTGAGCGTCTCCGCAGGGCTTATTTGTGTGTCAACCCTACGCACAATGCTTTTAGTGCATGCGAGATGTTGCGGTATATAAACACTTACCGGGATCAAAGCATAGAAAGAACACTTCAGAAGATCCTTTACACATTGCTGATCTGGTGTTCGACCAGATCAGCAATGCCACAATGCCACCGCGACCAAACTGCCGCACATCGGTTATGCTCTGGTAGTTCGGGTCACGGCATGGAGATGTTTTTGTGTCGCCTTAGGGTTACTAAGCTTAATGAAGTGTCCACCCAAAGGTATCAGAGCGACTGGAGTGTTGCTCACGCCACTGTGGGGGAAACAAGTCAAGAGGTAAGTCATCATTGTGTAGTGAGTCCGTCCACGGGGAACGATCTAGAAAACAAAAATAATCCTGCATGAAATAATGAAACACACACCAAATACTAGGCGAAAAATAACGAACTATCTGGTACTTAGCCATTGAACCAGCACCGAGAACCGCCTAACCAGATCGAACGCCACTTGCAGACCAGTGCAACGTCCACAAGCAAGCAAGAGCGCGAAGAGTTTCATCTTCACCAGCAATGGCCCTCAATAACCGTCTTCTTGCGAAGAATATATTTCTCGCCTTGCCCAGTACCGCCAGCACGCTCATATGAAGACGGAAGCTACGCAACAAGCAAGGAGGCCGTCTACGAGACCTCTCATCGTGTGGCATCATTCCGACCGGGTGACGAGGTGCTGATATTCACACCAATTCGCACACGTGGTCTGTGCGACAAGTTACAGCCTCGATTCATCGGTCCATATATAGTTTTAGAGCAGACTTCACCTGTCAACTGTGTGTGACGACTCTTGTTGTGCCAATGACCGCCGTTACCGCAGCACCGAAATCGCACATGTTTCCCGCATGAAGCTTTTCGCACGACGTTCTTCGTCATCTGTGACTACCCGCCCGCAGCGGTCAGGCTGGCCGCTTCCACGTGGGGGCAATTAGTGCAGGCATCTATTATGCGCTTCATCCTCATCTGGAAAACAGTCAATCATCATCCCCTGTTCTGGCTAAAAGTCATCGTCTTTGAACGTGCGCTTCATCTTCGCGTCCGTTGCGCTTGTTCGTTCCCACGTTCAGGCCAATGAACCTTGTATACCAGCACTTGTATAGCCAGCACTTGTATAGCCAAGTTGTCATATAACATTTACAATACCACGTTAGAAGCGAAGGTAAACAATTGTTCGCTGTAAATATAACAAAAAAACCAACGATTAACATCGTCTAGTAGCCTATAAAAGAAAATATGTGCGGCAGTATACGCGAAACATGACAAAGTAGCTACGTACGAATAAACAAATTGAGCAGAACACAATTCATCGACGCGTGCAGGTCGCTCTTTCTTGCCGCATCTCGCTTGACACTTGCAGGGACAAAACTCGTAGTTTTATGCAAATCATTTATTTTTTTATCGCTCAGATCAAACAGCTTAGAAATTAACAATAAATCGTTCTAAAATGATGCACCCGTTGAAGCGCAAGCCTCGCCACACGGCCTCTGCCTCTACTGCGAGGCAAACATGTGGCATGCATCGTCGGCGAGGCGCCATCCTAGACCTGGGCCGGACAGGGACGCTGCGACGACGTGGGCGTGTGTGCGAGAGTGAACGCGGGCGAAATCGCGGGCGTAGATGCGAGAGTTGGTGCGGGTGCCCGCTTGTGCTTCGTGAAGTGCCGGAAGACCTCGGTTAGGCTCACGTCGCTGACCAGGTACTCGTGGATGAGCTCCTCGGCACGTAGCTCTTCCATGCCGATGAAAAACTCGTGCCACGGCCGCGCCAGAACGTGGAAGCGGAGCAGCGCTCCGGCTTGCCTCCGCCGCAGGTGACAGCCTGGGAAGCGGGACTCCATGGCCTCGAGCAGGGGACCTGCGCCGTTTATTCGCGTCTCAAGTTGCACGATTGTCTACGCTGCAGATGATGTCGAATGAAATTAGAAACACTATCCTCTACCGGCCGTTTTCAGAGGTATCATATTTTACCCTGCTCTCGTAGCAAAGCGTTGAAGCACCTTCTTGAGCATCGCGTTGCACTGTCAGCGCAGCGCGTTATACGTCACAGTCTTTAGGGTTACTTGTGTGTGCCTCTTCTAGTATAAAGGCAGACATACAAAACTTAGACATGTTTGACAATTGACAATTGCACAACTATGACCGCTAAACCTTGAGCAATATTGGTTGGTGCTGCGAATAGGGTTGGCCGTTTGGTGCATTTGAGATATCGTTAGGGCACACAAACCGACAAATGTACTAACAGACAGACAAAATTTTTTCTGTCGAAGGTCCCCAAGAAAGACTATCGTCTTTAAAAAACCTGACAATAGCGTTGACCCCCGACGAATACAAATAAAAAATTACTGGGTCCCAGCATAAATCGAACCCAATAATTCTGCGTGGCAGTCAAGCATTCTACCACAGAGCTACGCCAAGTCTCGAAATACTTTTCAAATAGACGCTAATCGTCGTGAAACGTCAATAGTGGTTGCAGTGCGGCTTACCCCCCCCCCCAATTTATATATATTACATATGTACTCCTTTCATACAACCGTCACGTCGGGTTAGCGTCAATTGTGGTTAGGTGCGATGCGCTGAAGTTGATTTATGTAGCAGTGTCCAGGTCCAGCACTTTCACGAGCATCAGCGCTTCATATTGGCTTCTTGTGTTGCTAATACGCATGTCAGTTGTCTTCGTTGTGCAAGTGCAAACAACCGGAAATATAAACATGTGCGTGTGACATTTATACACATATTTAGCGTCACTCAGGACGTGTTGCTCAGTAAAAAAATTGCAACAGGGTCACCTTCCCTCCGCACTCTTCACATAACGTCGATTCCCAGGTGCGTGGAATCTGCTGAATTTTTCTTTTTCAACTTCCAGTGCCTCGGCAGCCATTGCAAAGCGCTGTTCTTTGCCGAGACTGTGGCATACTATTTTAGTTTCGTGCATATAATTGTCAGACCTACTTTTCTGCTTTCCGTGTCCACTTCAGTAACTATCAGCCGCAATTCGTCCCCGAGGTATTATCAATTAGTTATTTTCCACTACTCTTATTATTGCCACGTTCCATTTCCCAAGTTTTTGTTATCGTCCCAAAACACAACACGATTCTCAGCGCAAACCGCGCTTGCAGTTTTCGAGAAGGTTCCGGACTGTAGTAGATCATTTCGATAAGATCACGCCCCCTGTGCGAACGGTACAGATTGTTCTGGAACCTACGCCACCACCAGCGATAACGCTAGAACATTCCACGGCAAGAGTATAATGCCGACGCGCTTCGCTGCTTGTTAGTTGTTGATCGAAGGTCGACGCTCCGTTCGCCGCTATCAGTCCGAGATTGCTATCTGTGCGAGACTGCTGCTGTAATTGGACTTTCCGTTACAGGTTCGCCCAAATAAACAGTTCAATCCCAACACGAAGTCTCCTGTCTTCGGCCACGTCACGACCCCGTGACGATATATATTTTGAAGATTGCCTTAATTGACAAATGCTAAGCCGTTTTATCTGCTTATTGATCGCATACGAGGTGTCGTAACGAGGTACGCATCGAATTCAAAAGCACAACACGCGTGGGTGTGCCCGCAACCAGAGAACAGAATATGCCGTTCGTCAAAAAGGGTGGCTGTTTTTTGGCGTTGCCCACGAATGTCTGCCTGGTGTAGAATTCCTGCCACGATGGGAATCGCAGCGTGTAACTGAGCTCGCCTTGCTCGGCCCGTTCGAACACGACGCCGTAGTTGTTGGCGAAGCCCACCGCGTTCTTGCGTACGGACAGCTTGGCCACCATCTCAGCCATGCTGGGGAATGACTCCAGCCTGACGGAGGGGAAGGCCTGGCGCAGCACTTCCTCACCGGTAACGTTGCCTGTTGGTGACGTCCATGAAGTCGCACATTCGATTGCCCAAGTACTTTGTTCAGGTGGTGTCGCGACGTTAGATAAAGCTCGAAAACGGCCAACTAGCACACCATTTGCCATTGCCTACTTGTGAACTGTACCCAGTGATCGAACGCAATTTGAAATATAGGCTTCACAAACTCTTACACCCACACCCTGCGCACCCAGCTATTGCTATCCTGGGCAAGTCAGGCCTCTTTACGCCACTAAGTATGGCTCCTTACCTCACGACGTAGTGAAATTGCTATGACATAGAGCTATAATCGTGGGTTCACTCGCGGTAGCATTTTGATGCAGGCGAAATGCAAGAAGGCACGCATGTTCACAGCTTTAAGTGATCTTGCAAGGACTCCAGACAGTCTTGAACACATATTTGGGTTGCGTGAAAGTCAACAGGATGGGCGCCCGTCCTGTTCTGTTTCCTTCGTCCGTGCTTTTTTTTCGCGCTACCCGAATATGAAAGCTTTTATCCAGGCAGTCAACGTCAGTCCGAAGACCTCCTCTGTGGCATGCCTCAAGTTTCCGGGCCAAATACCAGCACTAGTTTGCTGCCTCTCCAAACCAAATGGGCACGTAAGCTTGCAGTGTTAGTGAAAAGCATCACGTGCGAATACTGCATGTTGTAGTAATCATTAAAGGTTCTGAAATAAGCGTAACGACCGTTGTGGCATAAACGTTTAAAAAAAGGGCAGAATAAACAGCATACAGAGCTAAAACTGCGCAGTTAAGTTGCACACGTGCCTGGCGCCGGAACGAAGCCAAGAGAAGAAGGGAAGTTGATCGAAGGCCTTATCACGCTGGGCGCGTCATTGTCGCTGCCATCGAAAGTGGTGCCAATGGTGGGTATGGGAAGTGGCGTGTCGCCTACGTTGTAGCTGTTGCAGCGTAGATTGTTCTGCACCACCGTCAGCAGCAGCGGCGTCAGCACCTCCAGTGCCGTGATGGCCCAGTTGCGCCGAAGTTTGTACAGGTAGACGCTCTTCCAGAGCAGCAGGCGTAGCTGGCGCCAGTGCATAACCCTGCATAGAAAAGCCGATACGAGGTATTTGGCAAGTATCTTTGTTGTTACTTGCGACCACGACTAATACAATGGTTTCTATCAGGGTTTTGTGTAGCAAGAATGACTTGATGTATAATGCGCTTCAGTAATATCAGCTCATTAAGGTAACTACAATCAATTAAAGGTCAATATTTTGCTGTCCTGTCACTCCTGCACAGCCTTGCGTGACAGGCAGTGTTTTACTGAAGGAAATAAAGCCAAAAAAAAGACAATTTACCAGGACACAACACACAGTGATGAAGAAAGACAAAGTGCTTTTTGAACGACTGGTATCTGGTTGAAAGTGCTATATCTCCTTCAGTGACAGCGTGTATAAGAACGTAGTACCTAGTAGTGCCCGTAGGACGGTGTTCTGCTCTCCCATAGAAAGTACATCGTACTCTAAATTGTTAACAACTTTCTCTCTACACACACACACAATCGTACAGATAAAGTTTAAGGCACGTCTCGCACCGTGTGTTTATTGAAATAGCTTGAAACGCGGTGTGCACACTTGTGCAGGCTTCCCGAATAGACAAATACCGGTTATTTACCTTTTTTATGCTGCGTAATACTGCAGATGATCACTTTGCTGGCGATACTAGCCTGTTCGACGACTAGTTGACGTGCCCAGAACCCATATCATCAGTAGTTTGCTTCGCTTGAATTGAATGCAAGGAAAGAACAAACTGCGCTTGCACTTGAACCTAAACTTTCCTTTTGATGCAAAACTTGATGATGGCTAATGAAATAATAACTATATGCTTAATTACATGCTAAATATCTATAATTACTTAAACTCACGCAAGACAACACATTCCTACATTTTATTTCTTCGAATATAATATTGGGTACCTTAAAATCATGCCATGAGAATTTGACGCACTTGCAGACAGTGGATGATTAGTAGCGTCTGAAGGGGATATATTACACCTCTCAGGTAATACCAGGTGAGTTCCCACGTAAGGCTTGCTACTCCAGTGATCATCACTGTAACGATTGTGGAGCTGTGGTTTCGAAGGTATGCAGTCCGCCAAAGAATGACTAATCTGCCCTCAATGGCGTGGTGGGATTGTATTATAACATCAGTCTCCTGAACAGTTATCACCACTTTTTGCTATCTATATCCTAAACCAATAATTTTCATTCAACCCCTTATGATAGTGAAACCTGAACAGGCGACATTGGGAGGAGGGAACGGTGGTCGCTGAGGGAAGCGGTTGTCACGCACGTTGAAAATTTGTGGTGGTTGATAAATGGAAGAGTTCTTTAATGTCAGTTTCCAAGAGCAGCAATTTCTTGCAGTCATTTACAGCCTTCAATGCAGACTTAAAGGTGCCCCGCCGTGGTGGTCTAGTGGCTAAGGTACTCGGCCGCTGACCCGCAGGTCGCGGGATCGAATGCCGGCTGCGGCGGCTGCATTTCTGACGGAGGCGGAAATGTTTCAGGCCCGTGTGCTCAGAGTTGGGTGCACGTTAAAGAACCCCAGGTGGTCAAAAGTTCCGGAGCCCCCCACTACGGCGTCTCTCATAATGATATGGTGGTTTTAGGACGTTGAACCCCATATATCAATCAATCGGTCCTAAAAGTGTATTTTCTTTGTGATTATAGTAACAATAAACACAGACAGCGTGATCGAGTCAGCTGCTCTCTATCAGTGTGGTATCGATGGTGCGTCTATAGCAGCTCAATCTATTGGCAAACACAGTCACGGCACCCTCTTTCGACTGAACATGGTGTGCGGGTGCCTGTCCGCAAGATGTGCAAGGAAGCAGCTTGGACTACGTGCCATCCAACGTCTCAATGATTCGCTCCCACAAGATGGTATTTACAACCGGCACTTGTAACAAGGTGTCGAGGGCACCATAACAGTTCGTTGTCCGCTACTCACATGGTAGACGGCTGGCCGCTTTTCCTTGAGTGAGGGTACAGGGGAGGAGGCCACGTCGAGGACAGAGCAGATGATCCAGGCCGGCAGGTCATTCTCTCGCGAGGCACAGTCTAGCGCGTTGTCACGCGCGTCATGCACGACAGATATCTTCCTCTTCTTCCCCACGAGAGCACCGAAAAAAAGAACGTGGTTTCCTATCCTTTTTTTTTGTATTTACACAGGGCTGGTCTGCCCTCTGCCGATTCTGCGGAGAACTAAAAAATATCACACATTACTTTTTGTCATGTGCAAGATATTCTCGTATCAGAACTCGATTTCTAATTACTGCTTTTACAAAAAATAGACTTGGACCTTATCGGAAGAAAATCCTTTAAGCTTCGGTACCTTAGGCTTAGAATAGTGCGACAAGGATACCTTTGATGCCGTGTGTCATTTCATTAAAGGTACTCGACGAGTACGATTTTAATCTGGTATTTAAAATTCTTCGTCTTTTCGATAAGTTAAAATTTAAGTTTTCAAAATTATTCTCCTCAGGTTATTACCGCAGTCTAGAATACAGACTCAAAAGCATATTACTTGTAGGTAAATTGAATATTTTACGTATAATTGCCATTTCATTTCCTAATTTTTTGTTTTAAATTTCATAGCTTAGCTGAAATAACATTTAGCAGTCTCTACGTTGCATTCTTGACCACTCCCTCAAAGTTGCGTACGTGCCCTGTGTCTGGGATAGCAAAGCACAGCAAAGAGAGCTTGTCTGGGTGGTTCTCCTAACTGTTCTTTTTGTGAAGTAAATGAGACAACTAAAATTTATCTCATTTCCACTGCAGCGCATCGCATTCAGACCAAGGGAACATTCATTGTGCATCGGTGCCCGTATCTCTCTCGCTGAGCGAAAAATCATCGAGGAGAACGTCACAAACGGTCTGGTCGAGAGATTTCATCGAACCCTTATTGACATGATCGCCGTGTACATTCAACCGGATCACAGAAACTGGGATAAACTTCTACCGTTCGTCACTTTCGCATACAACACCGCTGTTCAGCGCACAGCCTGCTACTAACAGTTTTATCTCGTTAACGGACGTTCACCTACTTTCTTTATACACGTTTCCTTCTTCAAGTCAAGATCCTTTACAATGTGGCGCATACCCACGCTGGGGGATCGGCCAAGAACCGAATAGTTTTCATAAATTTCTTTCTTATTAACAGGTTAAAATTAATCTATTTACGAGAAATAAAAGAAAGATGCAACAAGACGAATTTGATTGTTGAATTGCAAATAATCTGTAGTGTAATGCAATTAAGCGTCGTATTTGAATTATTATAAATTTGGAAATTTCAAAATCTACCGAAGAATGATTTCAACACTTAAACCGCTTTGTCGAACTCCTGCAATGCGTCAATGATCTTCTGGTCGCTCTGGCCGAGAGACAAAGCCCCAAAAGAAAGCACATTTTGAGCATTATAATCTATTCTGAGCAGGTGGCAAACAGCACCTAGAGTGTTTTTACGTAAGGCAGAGAATATATTACAATAAATGTGGTAACGTTCACTTGACTTATTTAATTTACGAACAGGACAATGAGGGGAGGCTGCCAGACCAGCTCTGTGTAAATATAAATTTAGCTGTGGAACTTGACAACCAAGTCTAGTGAGTGCGACTTCCGTTCTCCGCGTTTGACATATTTTACTATTCTAATGGTATAACAAGTGCTCTAATTCTGGTGTGGCTGTTAGTGACTGTGTAGAAAATACCTCTGACAGTAGTTTCCTTCTCAGTCTAGCGCCTATCAAGAATTTCGATGCCAGTAATAGCTGAACAACAGGCCCATTTAAAGATGAATTGGCCAGCACATCTGCCATTTCATTAATAAATATGCCCTTATGTCTTGGAACCCTGACCAATTTGATCAGATTGAGATGTGAAGGAACTAATGCTTTGAAAGCACTCTGAGCATGCGAGTTCTCATCTGCAGCAAGGGAGGCACATACGGATAGTGAATCTGTTAATATTATTGCGGATCTTACTGACGCAGTTATTTTATGGAGAGCTAGAATTATCGCAAAAAGTTCTGCTTCAAATTTGGGCACAAAATGTGGAAGGCGAAGCGAAAAGGACCAGTCCAGGGCAGCAGAAAAAATACCAATTCCACATTTTTCTTCTCTTTGAGACGCATCAGTTGCTATGACTTCTAGTATCGGCGTATGTGCCAGGTAATCTACTATAGATGCTAAAAAATTGAGCGGCATAAATTTTGAATTTTTCGGAAATATATAATCAAACTGTAAATAATAGCATTGTTAATGGTTCTGATTAAAATAACAGCAATATTTTGAACGTCTCAATCATCTAGAAAGCGCTGTATAACCAGAATTTGGGGTATACGAAATCTCGACCAGTATTGTCCAAAAAACATGTCAGGACGGTCAATAAAATTTGTTTGTAAGCGCCTCACCGGGGATTCATGCTGCCTAAGAAACGCGTTTAGCGAACAATTTAAAACGGTTCGCAAGTGAGGGAAGCCTATCGCTTCGCGATACAAGGTCTTGATTGAAACAAACTTAGGGAGACCTAAGCATAGTCTCAAGGCTTGTCTCTTTATGACTACCAGAGAATGTATCTTGTAGGCAGGTGCCCCCGCGTATCACAAGCACCCAAGCTCAAGCATCGGGCGAATATACATAGAATACAGTGATATAAGAGTATTTCTCCGCATGCCTAACAGACTATCAGTGATTTTGCTTAATATTCCCACCGCACGACCTCCCTTTGCTGCAATGTACTCTATGTGTGTCTTCCAAGACATTGATTGGTAATAGATCATCCCTAGACATTTCACATTCACTATTCGAAGGATAGGATCCAGATGATAGGAGAGCGAAATGTGAAAAGGGTCTTTGAGTGAAAATGTTAAAACAGAACATTTCTTGACATTGAAATAAAGATGCAAGCTATCAAGCCACATTTTTAAGGCAGATATGTATGTCTGTAATATTTGAAATAGCTTATGAGTGTCCTCTGCTGCTGAAAAGAGTGCGATGTCGTCCGCCATCACATAAGTGTGGACGTCCTGGTGCCGTGGTACAGAGCTCATCAAAATATTGAACAACACCGGGAAAAGGACGGCCCCTTGCGGGACACCTCTTCTTTGCACATATTTAGAAGACGAGATGCCGTTTGTCTAACAATAAAAGGTTCATTGCGCAAAAATTCTGCTATCCATGACTCTATATAGTTCGGGAAGTTAAGGTTGTGCAGCTGGTTGATTAACACTATATGTTCAATGCTGTCGTACGCTTTTGCTATATTGAGAGTGACGAGCGCATCATATTTTCCTTCACGCTTAGCTAATTTTATGCGACTTTCAAGGTCTATCTTGGCCTGCCATATGAAGCAACCGGATCTGAAGCCAATTTGGGATGGATTCAGAATTCTGCTCTCATTTATGAAATTTGTTATTCGAATGCTTAGGATTCTCTCAATTACTTTTACAAAGTTTGAGGTTAACGCATTGGGCCTAACGTTATCCAAAACGTATCCTTTACCCGGAACTTTCAGTATTGGTATTACCTTTACTATTTTCTACTCCAATGGGAGCCACGACGTACTTATAGAATAGTTGATTATATCCAATAGGTATTCTTGGCACTCTTTATGCATCATTTTCAACATGAACGAGGTAACTCCGTCAGGGCCCGGAGCTGCTGGTGGCAAGTCTGCTAACACCTGCGACAATTCATACCTGGAAACTTCTGTGATGTCCTTGTCATTTAGCGCATGTGATGTAGGTGGTGATAGTTGGCTGGAAAAACGTTGCCCCAGTTCCCTACCAATCACTTCTGATGAAGCTTTTATTTCTTTGGCTGACAAAATGATAGAGTCTGCATTTATTGATTGCGGAATCATTTTATTTTTACGAGGAATCTCAATAACACTTTATTCTTGAATTTAGAAAGATAATCAAACTTCCGCCTTTCGTAATCTTCTTTTGACTTGGCAACTGTGCGTTTAAAAGAACCTGCAACGAACTGGTAGTCTTTTCACTTTCGAGGGCACTGATTGTGCAAAAGCTTTTTCTATGCTGCCTTCATGCGTCTATAGTCCCTCCAGCAATCGTCATTCCACCAAGGAGAATTCGAGTTATGATTAGCTGACGAGACCACGAATTCAAATATCTCACGGGAATTCTTTAATAAAGAATATAAGGTCCAAGCCTTTTGCATCGTGCTATTATCTGACAAAAAAGACAGTGAAGAAAGGAAAGAATCCTTAAATTTTGAGTGGTATATATGCGTCCGAGTAATAGAGATTGATGAGGCTATCTGAATCTCTATTTCGAAAGTTATCGGTAAGTGGTCGCTGTTTGTTGCGCAATCAATGACTGACCAAGATGAAACATTAAGGTTGGAGCTTGTAAAAGTTAAATCTAGCGCTGAAGAAGTACGACTGCATACGTTTGGGCTTCCCGAATTCTGATAAGAAAAATGATTATCTTGGGCCCAATGCCACAACCGGCTGCCACACGTATCAGTTTTTACTCCCCATGTGACATGGTGGGTATTGAAGTCACCTGCTAGTGAAATATTTCCTCCAGACGTGGTTATTAAGTGTCTAATGCCGAGTGTCATGTACGCCTGAAGGAAAGTAAGCATTTACTACTGACAAAACCTGCCCGGTTTGGCGAGTTAAGCCTACAAATAATATTTCGTATGCCGTGGAGAGAAACTTTAACATCAGTTTCGCTTTGTGGCAAAGTTTGTTCCAAGTCATTGTCACTATTATGCCACCTCTCGTAGGGCGGTCTAGTCTGAACAAACGGTAATTCTTAAAATGAATATTAGTATCAGGAGCAATCCAAGATTCTTGAAGTAAGATAAAATGAGGATTTAGTTTATCACACAGGAAATATAAATCAATAAGAGCAGCAAATAGAGAACGTCAATTCCACTTCAGAACTCTCAGGGACGCTATTTTGGTGTAAGAAGTGTTGCGGAGATAACTTTCTCAAAATACTTTCTTTAAGTATTTTACTAGACGGAGTCTTTTTGGGTTTGACGGAAGGGAACTTGAAACGTTATGGTTCAGCGGGGACCGGCTGCGTTTCTGTGCCCGAGCATCTAGCTCGACATCAGTAGACACATTTAGGTCTAGCACTTGTTCTTGTTCAATGTTTGTCATGCACTCTGAGGAGCCCTGGATGTTATCCGAGGTATTCACCTCCTCATTACATAATGCAGTAGCATCACTGGCAGTCGGTATTTTATTAGACTCAGGATTACCCAAAGCAGTTGGAATCAACAGCTTAGTAATTTGATAACTGAAAACTTGTACTATGTATTCGTAGATGCTAGCTACCAATTGGTACATAACTGTAGCCATAGCTGTTGCTACATATGAGAGAAAGTCCGCTAGGGGGCCAGGCAAGGCTGGTGTGCCTCGCATGGGCTCCGTATTCTACGAAGTTTTTGTTGAACCAAGACTGCTTTTTTGGTGCCAACAGTGGTCTCTCTTGAACTTCAGCAAGTGTCCGACGCTGCTGGTGAGTGCCTCAAACCTCTTTGTTCTTGAGGAGCTTTGCAAACATCAACTCTTGCTGAGCGGGGGAACGCCGCCTCGTTAGCCCTAACGCCACCGGCACCGGCGTCGGGCTCGCGCTTCGACGCGCGTGCACAAGTTCATTCGGCGACGCAATGGCATACATGGTGAGTGGCACGGATTTACCTGCCACAGAATTCAACCAAGAAGAATGGAGTGTAGTCCTGAATGCCCGACAACGCTCACCTCGACAACAGTCAAAAGAAACTGAAGGAACGCAGTCAAGTAAAGCGGCGTCAGCTGCCGAAACGCCAGCACGCAAAACGGAATCACCGCCCAGCGTTTCCTCAAAGCTCGACAACACAGCTGTGGCGCGTCCTCGCTTAAAACGGCTGCGACGGTTTCCAGTCGATGACTTCAAGATTGTCTTTCGTCCGAGTGTGGGCGTAGATCTGGCCCAATACAACGACGTAGAGTTACGAGCGGCTGTAGTCGCCAAAAGCGGACTGCACTCTGTGGTTGACGACGAAGATCTTGTGTGCACCAATCTGGCCAAGAATATTTTCACCGTGTCCGCATCTTGCGCCGACCGAGTTGCCAACTATGCAAAATACGAGAACTCACGCTACGTGGTAAAAAACTGGGATTTCACGCGTACATAGCTCCCCCGGACGGGACACGGGCAGGGATCATCTACCGCGCTTGGAATGATGAATCACCTCAGGACTTGCTTCAAGAATTACGTCGGGCGAATCTCCTTCTATCAATAGTCCAAGCAAGGGACATGGGGCGTACCTCACGCTCAGTGCTCTTTCACTTCATGGCTGAGGAGCTTCCTCCGTCAGTCAAAATGTTGGGCATCCTCTACACCGTTTTCAACTTTCGACCGAAGGTGGAAGCGTGCCTAAACTGCAGACAAGTCGGCCACCGACGAGATGTTTGTCCTTTGCCAAATCGCCTCACTTGCTCAAGCTGCGGACAGAAACAGCCGGAGGACTATCCCTGCACCCTGCAGTGCGTCATCTGTGGGGACGCTCACAATACGGGTGACAGGGCATGCAAGCAACGCTTTCAGCGTGGCTTCAGCCGTCTCTCTCGGTCCCGACAAAGGCCGCAACAAGAGCACCAGCAAGAGCAGCCCGAGTTCCAGCTCGAGAAGGAGTTTTTTCTAAGCATCGACGATAGAAATCGTAGCAGCAGAAGCAAGAGTGCTGGACGAAACCGTAGCAGCAGAAGCAGGAGTCCTGGACGAAACCGTGGCAGCAAAGGTAAAAGCCCTGGACGAAGTGCATCACAAAGCCGCGACTTCAGCACCAAACCCGAAAAGGTGAGCTGGGCAAAGCAAGCCTCCTGCTCCTGTTGTATGCTCTCTGACGCTAAAGAAAATTTTAAAACTCGGGAGACTGTCGAACGTCTAATGCGAGAGAATCAAGAGTTAAAGAAACAGTTGGCTCTGGTGCTAGAACGTTTAAGTACACTTACAGCTGCCCCACCCGCGTCTTCTCCACCCCTATCTATCCTCCCCTCTGCCATAGAGCCTGATATGGCAGCAAAATCAGGGACCGATATTATAGTCTCCTCTCCACAGCCAGCAAAAAAGAAAAGGACAGAGCAACCCGAGTCATCGGAGGACGATTTTAAAAGCACCAGTCAAAAAATTCGGAAAGAACACCGCGAACTCAACAAAAGGTTGATTTAGGCTTTACGCAAATTGCTGAACGCTTCAATAATATAGAGAGTATTCTAGACGTGTTAGTTGTTCGGCTCGAATCTCTCCCACAATCTCAACCCTCTCCAGCGCCTTCACAGCCATAACCCCCTCTTGCACCCTTGCCTCATCTTCACCCTCTTCACTCTGCATATGGCAATGGAATTGCCGTGGATTAGGAAGCAAGAGAGACAACCTCTCACTTTATATACAGCGGTCTACACGGGCCCCTGATGTCATCTCCGTACAGGAGCCTTTAAAAGCTTGGAAACTCCTCGGCTGTACATTCGCATCCTAGCTCCCCATGGGCTACCACATATTTACAGAGGAATATCTCGTTTATAGCGCATGATCGTTCCGATCTTTACAGTGACTGCCTTCTTCTTGAACTTCACCCACGTCGTACAGGACAAGGCACATATTTTATTTTGAATATTTATTTTCACCCTAGAGATGGCCTCACTGCTGTTTTTGAAGCAATCGATAGGGCCCTTCAAATAGCAAACTCTGCTTCCATAGTTGTAAGGGGTGACTTTAATGCCCCGCACGTAGATTGGGGTCACAGGAGAAACACTCGGAAGGGCACCAGCCTTCTTCAATACATTCAGCGAAACAGGTGCACTCTAGTCACTGACTGCATGCTACCAACACGAATTGGCAACAGTGTGAGCAGAGATACCACCCTGACCTTACTTTCACTAAAAATGTGCGACAAGCTAACTGGACACACAGTGGGGTTAACTTCGGCAGTGATCATTACATCCTAACAATTACACTGCCCCATGCAAATTTTCGTCCACAGTTTCATTTAAAACATATTGTTGACTGGGATAAATTTCGCAAAATCCGAGACCAAAACCCGAAAAAAGAAATTCAAGACTACAAAGACTGGGCGTCTCAGCTTAAACAGGATGTAGCTCTTAGCGAAAAAGTAGCCCCAGTAGCACATATCCGTGATCTAGTAGACAGCAGGCTACTCCACCTATGGGAGGCCTATCAGAGCTTGGAGAAACGATGGCTCAAGCAAAAATATAATCGTAAACTAAAACGCAAAATGTCACAAACACTCCAGCTTGTAACTGAACACGCGGCTGAACTTTCATCGCAGCAATGGAAGCAGATATGTAACCGGCTCGACGGTACTCTACATATGAACTCTTGGTCCCTGCTTCGCCATATGTTAGATCCATGCTCCTCGCGATGTGAAAGTAATAAACGAATTACGAAACTCTTGTTTGAAGTAGAAAAACAAGGGCAAGACGTTGAAACTGCTCTTAAAACTACGTAATTCCCTGGCCCAAGGCGAGAATCGTTACCTTCCTACAATGGAGCTCCCAATGCAGACATGGATGCACCAATTGCAGAGGCGGAAGTTTGGGCTGCCCTAAGTAAACTTCGCACCACATCTGCTCCAGGACTAGATGGAATTACTAACAAAACACTCCGAAATTTAGACTCCAAGTCAGTGGCAGCTCTTACCGATTACTTGAATCAACAATGGGAGCAGGCCACGCTGCCCCAGGAATGGAAGTCAGCGAAGGTGACTTTCATACCCAAACATAATAAGCCGTTAGACCTTAATAATTTGAGACCGATCTCTCTTACTTCATGTACAGGAAAACTGATGGAGCATGTAATTCTCAATCGTCTTAATCGCTACATGGAACAAGAAAAACTATTTCCCTCCACCATGTACGACTTCCGAGCGGGACTCTCCGCTCAGGATGTCATGCTGCAGCTTAAGGAGGACGTGCTAAATCCTACTTTTCCACACATCACCAGAGCCATCCTTGCATTGGACCTGAATAGGGCTTTTGATAATGTTTCTCACTCCTCGATTTTACAATCTCTTAGTGAACTAAACGTAGGCTCTCGCACGCACAGGTATGTCTCTGCCTTTCTCAGCAATAGGTCCGTCTGCCTACAGTTGGGCACTTTCAAAACCGATCCCTTCATGCTAGGTAGCAAGGGAACGCCCCAGGGATCTGTTTTGTCCCCGTTCCTCTTTAACTTTACTCTCATACCGCTAGCGCGGGAACTTGCCAAACTTTCTTCCATCAATCACTCCTTGTACGCGGATGACATCAGCATCTGGGTCAATACTGGCAACCATGGCGAAATCGAAGCGAAGCTTCATTTGGCCGCTGACATTGTTGTTAAACACGCCAACAGTATTGGGCTCACATGCTCGGCGGCTAAATCGGAACTCCTAGCAATTGACTTTAAAAAGCAAGATACATGTCACATTCAAGTCATGCTTGATGACACCCCTATTCGCAGGGTCAATAAAATCAATATTTTAGGCCTTATTATTTCCGACAATGGCTCGAACGCTGACACCATAAAGTTAATCCGCACCTCAGTTCAAAATACAGCTTCCCTCATTAAGCGCATATCCAATCGCCATCGCGGCATGAGGGAAGCAGACACACGCCGCCTCATACAGGCCTTTTGCCTGTGCAGAATTACCTATTCTATCCCCTACCTCTACTCTCACTTACGGAGACCGAGCAACTTAACAGACTCATTCGTAATGCCTATAAAACTGCGCTCCATCTCCCTAAATCAACAGCCACGGATAAACTACTTCAACTTGGGGTGCACAGCACTCTGGGAGAGCTTGTAGAGGCGCATCTTTTCAGCCAATATCAAAGACTATCACTCTCAGAAACAGGACAGGTACTTTTGCGCCGACTTGGAATCAACGTTCCTGGTCACACCACGGCCACGCACGCAGTTCCCGTCACTGTTAGCAGTAACCTATTAATCCCGCCACTCCCCAAAAATACTCACCCAGAACATAATCGGGCGCGACGGGAAGCTCGAGCCAAGTCCCTTCAGAAGCGCTTCCCTCCTAATTCTCCCGCAGTCTATGTAGACGCGGCCGAATATGTAGATCATTGAGCTTTCGCGGTAGCCGTCGTAGATGGATTTCAAAAACTGGTCGCTAGTGCGTCCCTTCCAAATTCGACAGAATCCCTCGAAGCAGAGGAGGCGGCAATTGCTTTAGCCATTGTTCACTCCTCCGCTGAGTATATTTTTTCTGATTCAAAAAACTGCAATTCGTAATTTCGCCACTTTCCGAATTCATTCTCCGGCTGCTAAAATTCTTGAATCATCTCTTCCGCCTGATCGCCTCATCACCCTCCTCTGGGTCCCTGCGCACTGTGGACACCCAGGCAACACGGCTGCTCACACCCAAGCCCGAGCACTCGCCAACCGGGCTCACAGCGACCTGCCTTCGCTTCGAAGTACTAGGGATCGACTCCTCAGCTATCACGACATCACGCTATTTTACCGAAATTCCCGCCTAACGTATCCCCCGCCACATAAATCTCTCTCCAGAAGTGATCAAGCTTTGTGGCGCAGACTTCAAACGGCCACAGTAACGACTCCTTTTCTTCTCTCCCGTTTTACACATGGCGAAACCTCGCCTCATTGCAACTTATGTCCTAGCACCAGAGCCGACTTCCAGCACATATACTGAATTGTCCAAACAAACCCAAGCCTCCGTGGCAAGGGTCAGAACACCAGAAGCGATGGGAGGCTGCTCTGCGCAGCTCGCAACCGGGTTAACAGCTCCGGACAGTGAGCTGGGCCAGAAGGGTCACCGAAGCACAGCAGTGTCCGGCCACCTAGAGCGGCCCGAGGGCTCGTCGTCATCCTGATTCCACTTCCCCAACCACACACCCCCTCAAATGATTCCTTCGTGAATCCATAAAGCTGATTACCTACCTACCTAGCTACCAATTAGTCCATAACTGTAGCCATAGCTCTTCCTACCGCAATTTGAGCTGCCTGCGCGATATTAGTATCCTGACATGAATGACGTGCTGTAACGCCAGCATAGCCATGGGCTCTTTAACAGCTGTGATCGCTTCCTTTCTAGAGCATCTCCTTTTGTCTAGGATTTCTAGAATTTGTACTTCTTCATGGCGCATTGGACACTCTGCGAAATCAGCTGCATGATGTCCACTACACAAATTAAACAATACAAGTGATCTTGGGCCTTACAATCTTGATATGAGTGGCGTTCACCACATCTACGACATTGACCATTTGATTGGCAGCCACGAGAGCTATGTCCAAACCTGCAGCATTTGTGAAATTGCAATGGGCGGGAAGCCGACTGATCTACCCTAAATACTAATGGCCATGCTTTAATTTCCGAAGGGCACGAAGTACCTGCAAAAGTCGCAATCACCGACTCTGTGAGATGTCGTTTGTTGTCTACCAGTCGATTGCACCGGTAAACTGCAACCACACGTGCCACCGACAGCTTCTTGAGCGTCTCTGCAGGGGTTTGGTGTGCGTCAACCCCACGCACAATGCATTTAGTGCATGCGGGATGTTGCGGTATATACGCACTTACCGGGATCGAAGCAAAGGAAGAACACTTAAGAAGATCCTTTAGACATTGCTGATCTGGTGTTCGACCAGATCAGCAATGCCACAATGCCACCGCTACCAAACTGCCGTACGTCGGTTATGCTCTGGTAGTTTGGGGTCACGGCGTGGAGATGTTCTTGTGTCGCCTTAGGGTTGTTCAGCCTAATGAAATTTCCACCCAAAAGTACCAGAGCTCACGCCACTGTGGAGAAACAAGTCAAGAGGTAAGTCATCATTATGTAGTGAGGCCTTCCACAGGGAACGATCCTGACCCGGAGAATTCATCGACATCCGTACAGCCTCAAGACTGGATCAAGAAAACAAAAATAATCCTGCATGAAATAATGAAAAAGACTCCAAATACTAGGCAAAAAACTACCCGGTACTTAGATCCTCAACCAGCACCGAGCACCACCTAACCAGATCGAACGCCACTTGCAGACAAGAGCCATGTCCACAAGCAAGCAAGAGCGCGAAGAGGTTGATCTTTACCAGCAATGGCCCTCAATCACCGTCTTCTTGTGAAAAATATATTTCTCGCTTGGCCCAGTGCCGTCAGCGCGCTCATATGAACACGGAAGCTACGCAACAAGCAAGGAAGGCCGTCTACGAGACCTCTCATCGTGTGGTATCATTCCGATCGGGTGACGAGGTGCTGATATTGACACCAATTCACACACCTGGTCTGTGCGACAAGTTGCACCCTCTATTATCGATCCATATATAGTTTTAGAGCAGAATTCACCTGTCGACTATCGTGTGACGACTCTTTTAGTGCCAAGTGACCACCGTTACCGCAGCACCAAAATTGCACACGTTTCCCGCATGAAGATTTTCGCACGACGTTCCTCGTCATCTTGACTACCCACCCTCAGCGGCCAGGCTGGCCGCTTCCACGTGAAGGAATTAGTGTAGGCATCCATTATGCGCGTCATCCTCATCTGGACAACAGTCAATCATCATCACCTGTTCTGGCTGACAGTCATCATCGTCTTTGAACGTGTGCTTCATCTTCGGGTCCATTGCGCTGGTTCGTTCTTGAGTTCCGGGCCAATAAACCTCGTTACAACCGAGTCTTCATAATACATTCACATTACCACGTTAGAAGCGAAGGTAAACAATTGTACGCTGGGAACATAGCAAAAGAAGCAACGATTAACATCGTCTAGTAGCCTATAAAGGAGCGTATGTGTCGCAGTGTACGTGAAACATGACAAAGTAGCTACGTACGAATAAACAAAATGAGCAGAACAAATAATTCAATGACGCGTGCAGGCCGCTGTTTCTCGCCGCATCTCGCTGGACACTTGCAGAGGACAAAACACGTAGTTTTACGCAAATCATTTATTCTTTTATCGCTCGGATCAAAATAGCTTAGAAGTTAACAATAAATCGTTCGATAATGATGCGCCTGTTGAAGCGCGAGCCTCGCCACACGGCCTCTGCCTCTACTCCGAGGCAAACATGTGGCATGCATCGTCGGCGAGGCGCCACCCTAGACCTGGGCCGGACTGGGACACTTCGACGACGGTGGCGTGTGTGCGGGTGCTAACGCGGGCGAAATCGCGGGCGTAGATGCGGGAGTGGGTGCGGGCGTCTGCTTGTGCTTCGTGAAGTGCCTGAAGACCTCGGTGAGGCTCACGTCGCTGACCAGGTACTCGTGGATGAGCTCCTCGGCACGCAGCTCTTTCATGCCGATGAAAAGCTCGTGCCACGGCCGCGCCGGAACGTGGAAGCGGAGCAGCGCTCCGGCTTGCCTCCGCCGCAGGTGACAGCCTGGGAAGCTCCATGGCCTCGAGCAGGGGACCTGCGCCGTTTATTCGCGTCTCAAGTTGCACGATTGTCTACGCTGCAGATGACGTTGAATAAATGATAAACACTGTCCTCTACCGGCAGTTTTCAGAGGTATCATCTTTCGGTACA
>NW_027465608.1:0-21258 GCF_043290135.1 Rhipicephalus microplus | reverse complement strand
ACCATCGCGCGCCGCCGCTCGCGGGGAACGGATGAGAGTGTGAGAGAGGGAAGCCGTGCGAACCAATGGGGCGCGCGCGTTGTGCTGATCTCGTCAACACCCCTCGCTCATATTTAAGCGCGCCGCGCAGGGGCGACACGCGCATTCGACTCTGGTCTCGCGTGCGTGTTGCGTGAAATCATGCCTCCCCAACCGTCTGGCAAAGCCGTCAAGAAGGCCGGCAAGGCGCAGAAGAATGTGCGCGCCACGGACAAGAAGAAGAAGAAGCGCCGCAGGAAGGAGAGCTTCTCCATCTACATCTATAAGGTGCTGAAGCAGGTGCACCCCGACACTGGTGTCTCCAGCAAGGCCATGTCCATCATGAACAGCTTCGTGAACGACATCTTCGAGCGTATCGCCGCCGAGTCGTCACGCCTTGCTCACTACAACAAGCGCTCGACCATCACGAGCCGGGAGATCCAGACCGCGGTGCGCCTGCTTCTGCCCGGAGAGCTGGCCAAGCACGCGGTGTCCGAGGGCACAAAAGCCGTCACCAAGTACACCAGCTCCAAGTAGGCGTGCGTCGTGGGCCACAGCGAGCGGCGACAAATCAACGGCTCTTCTCAGAGCCACCCAAATTGTTTGCGTCGGCATAGGGGTTGTGCTGAGAGATTCGGCTCCAAATCCATCCTCTTCTCTCTGTTGAACACCGCTAGCAGGAGCGTTGGTGTGCCGCGCTCGACGTGTGTGCTCGGGTAGGTTGAACAGGTAAATTAGAGAAGACCGAGTGCGCGGAGAAAAGTGCCACAAGTACGGTAATGGAGGGAAAACCAGGAGCGTGGTAATTAAAAAAAAAAAAAAAAAAAACAGGGGGAAGGTGGCCGCTGCTCAAAACGTAACATGACCTCGAGTGTGTTCAGCTCTAGGGGAATGATCGAAAAGAAAACTAGCGTCAGCATTTGCCCGAGCAACTCCGACATGTCGGGCCAAATACGAAGGGGTATACACGGTATGCAGTGCATGCGGAGAGAAGGGAACTGCAGAACACTTGATAATGTTATGTAAATGGCTTCACCCTATAGTTTAAAATGATGGCGCAGAGTTTTTCAAAGCACCGGGGGAGGGCAAAATATACTTTAGGCGGGTAGAATCAACTAGAAGGTGGTTATCTTATTGGTGGCTACAGTCAAAGCAAGAGTGAAAACTAAACCATTCACTGCAAAGCGCCGGTCCTATACTTCACTATTTAAGGGGGACAAAATAAAAAGATAAATCTAGTTGTTGTTTAGCTAAGCATGTCCGATGTGAAGGGTACAGCCACATTCATCAGCCAGCGCCGAGTTCCTTCTCTGCCACGCCCACTCATTTGTTTACGAAATTGGGGCATTCATTTCTTGAGAGCGCAGGGCAGGCCCGTTTCGAGACTGTAGGAGGAGTGAATGTAGATTGAAGTGCGCGATGCGGTGAAAAATGTGCGGAAGCATTGATGCAAGAAAAGATGGGGGAGAATGTATAGACGCATGTGACATTAGCTGTAGAAGCGCAAAAGCGTGGGGGCGGGCTGCATGCTAATTATTGCCCCAACGCAAAGTATCAACAGCCCCCATGGAAAGGGGAAAAAAAAAAAATAAGCTGTGCGTACGCATAACAGGGGTACCACGCAGGTGATTTATATAGTGTACAAAGAAGTACGAAACTCAGTAAAGAAAGGCGGTCGACAGGGGGTATGGGCATTTCCTGTTTTTTACCACCGAGTGCTCCGTTTGCGCGTCGCCGAAACAAACATAGCCAGGCCGGCCAGCAAACGACACTGCTCGGCTTGACGTTTACATATCACACGGTGTAGCGGAACACTGTGTTCTCTTCGAAAGAACAAATGCGCCTGTGCTAGGCACAAATGAGTGGTGCGTTCCATTAGGAATATGGTTGGAAACTTACGTTAAATGAATGAGTGGACGCACCCTTTATTTCCGCTTGGTTTCGTGACGTGATGGACGGCAGCGAGCGTTGCAGTGTAACCGATACACATGTAACTGAGCGGTTGACGTCGGTCAGAATGTAGAAATGTGCAGTTTTCTGCGCGAAAAAGGAAAAGGGGGATGGGAGAAAAAATAATTGTTTGACGCTACCGCAGCTATCGTTATGGTGCGTCGTAGCGCCGCTAGAGATGCGTAGCATGCCAAGGGGAAGTCCGCGTTTAACTCGTCGTGAGCAAATGAATATAACGAGAGAAAGGACATCGCCAAAGAAAGAAAACAGCGGTGACTCACAATTAAGGCTGAACCAGCCAGAGTTGGCTGGCATGTTATCGTGGCCTTGGATGTCGTTTGGATCGCGGGGCTTGTCTGAGTACTGGTGCACGCGTTCGGCTGCAGCCGCCTTTCGTTCAGCAGGGATGATGGTTCGCGGTCAGTGGCCCTGTTTAAATAGATGCGAAGCCTAGTTAAAGTTGTTATCTACGCAGAATCGCCACACTTCATGTACCATTAGAACCGTGTCGTAGATGCGGTGCGGGAGGACTCAGTCCTAAATGGTGGGTTAATTAATTAAAAAAAAAAGAAAAAAAGCGGCTACTCAGGATTCGCAGTTGGACTGGATGCGAACCAAAGGTGGCAGTTTGGTTGTTGGGTTGCGATTGCCGCGGGCGTGTACCTGCACAATGCGGCCGTCGTTTGTAAGATGATTTCATTTGCGGAGGTTAGTGAGACCAGGCTGTGTTTTTATTGATGTTTCATTTCAGGATACCAACCGCGGCTTTTTCGAACGGCTTGTGGGTGTTTTGTGAGATCTTTTTAGATTACTGACTATGTTCAGCGGCTCGACAGTGCATTTGTATGAAGCCTTCAAGCGCGATCATTTTGTAAATTTGCATCGTGCGTCCCTGCCACCATGGGACCGCTCATGATTGTGAAAGATGAAACTGCGACCGCTTGAACACACTTGCACCACAAAAATGGCACGCGCAGTTTGGTATTGGTGCACGTGAGAAGGGAATACAATAGATGGGCATTGGCGCGCATCTTTTTCTCTTATTGATATGATATATAAGGATATGTCGGCGCACCATTATGGCACCGGCTACTCCTTAGCCGTTGAGTGAAACTTGAACACGTATCTTGAAGCAAAACATACAAAGCAGTGCATGGAAAGTAGAAAACTCGGGCAGAAATATGCAAAGACACACTTACACTTATACACACATATCAGAACACAATGGTAAGTAAATGTTCGAAAGTCAATGAATGAAGTCTCTGATAATGTCCCTCGTTAATATTCGGTCCACCAGCACAAAACAGTGGAGCACACGTCTGGTCCTTATAAAGATGCATTCGCTCGTGTGTACATAATTGTCGACACGTCATTCATTTCACAACACACACATGATGGGAGTCACGTGATACTGTACATAATAAGTACATTTGTTACAAATGAAAGTTCGTTATTTCTTAATACTTATCAGCAATCCCGCTGTCTTGTAAAGAACGTGTTGATGCTTTTAAAGCGTGCGACTGTAAAACTCGAGTAGGCCACGGACCCAGAAGTTTCTTCATGTTAAACGGTCTGCGGTCTAATGCCAACTGTTCGGACTTAAGACGGCGTCTCGTGATGTGGACATTCTACGAGAAGGTGACATACGTCTTCATCTATTAATCCACATTCGCATTCGGGACTTTCAGCTCTGCCGTGTCTGTGCAAAAAAAAAAAAAAAAATGTTTTGTGTATGTCGTGCCTAGCCTCAATCGGTAAATTAGAGTTTGCGATATTCTATCTAATGCCAGCGTAATTTTTAATTCAATAGATGGATCGATGTGGTATAAATCGCACCTCTTTGTACTTTGGTCAAACCAAGCAGTTTTGCTCATTCTGAAAGTTTTATTCTTTATAATACTACGCAATTCACTTTTTTCGAAATATTGGTTGCCACGATGTGTAGACCTACTTTGTTTGCTCTGGACGGCAGATATCAGGCGTAATGAAGCTAGGAACACATGTGAGCCTCGGAAAAAGAAGTGCGAATAAGAAAGGCCAACTGCAAATCCTCTTTGCACAGCTGATGCCGTCCGGATAGTCGTTGATAGATTACTTAACAGGTTGTCAGCCTCCGAAGGTATTATGTAAGCGAAAGTACGCATGCGTAAAACATGCAGCGAACGAACACTCTTCCAACGCTGTAAAGAAGAAAGAATGCATAAAGGGTGGTGCATTTTACGCTCCAATATCGTCCTATGTAAGGCGCTTTAGAGTTAGGGCTGTTTTGCCTGTAATTGCGTGACCCTTGCAGGGTTCCTCACAGTGCAACCGTGCACTTGAAACAAGATGGGGAAACTTCGCTGCGACCGGACCGCTTGACAGTCCGTGTTTACGGGAGGAGAGGCGCGCCCGAGAGGAGGTGCGCTCTCACTCTCTGCCGTCCCCGTGAATGCTGAAATGAGCGCGGTCGCGTTGCGTGGCTTCGGTGAAACTGCCGTATCGCGATATGTAGTGGAGCTGCCACAGTAAAATTTGGGACACGCGTAGCCAGCCGAAGGTGCTGTTACTTTGCCGAATTTCACGTGCCGGCGTCCACAACAACGCGAGCACGCTTTGTTTAGAAATTCCCGGCCATGAGGCCGTGCCCGGACCGCGTGTGTTAGTCCCTTGGTTTGGCGACAAGGATGGCGTCAAAGTGACGCCGTGAAACGGGTTTCGTGCGTGCAAATGAGGCATTGATGTGATTAGAAAGAAAGCGACAACATAGAAAAGAAAAAAAAAAAGAGGGAGGGGGCACAGGCCGGGGACGAGTAGTCGCAAAGTGTTAAGTGTGCAGTTTATTTACGTGCGGCACACAGGTGAGCTGTTGCAGCTGTGAGTTTTGACAAATATTGCGTGTGTCATGTTCAGTGGACACGATGAAACGTTTGTTTTAGCGAACGCGTTGTATCCGCTGTGCATGAATTGTCGCTTACTCGGTTTGATGTCTCCTTGCCGCTGGGGCAGCTGATACGAGTGATACGCCATTTTGCAGCAGTGAAGGGTGCGTGAATGAATGGCCAAGAAACTTAGCAACAGTAACGAGAAAAGAATTACAAACAAACAAACGAAAGCACGTTTGCCGTGTATATTCAATCTTGTAGTGCAGAAAAATAGTCAGTGCAGCAACCTGCGCGGCCAACGCGCTCCTCGCGAAGAAAAGAGGGAGAGAGAGACGAGCCGGCCGCCGACCAACCGGCGTGCGCCGTTCGCCTTCCTCCTCAGTCTCGCGGGTCGGCGCCGACACCACGACTCGATCGTGTGGAGCATTCGGATTCGCCCCGCCCTTGGACTGCTTCGACCGGATCCCCACTTTCCTATCTCCTTCTTTTTCCTCTCGTTGGCTGTCTTCTTCTGCTTCTACTTTCCTTCTATTCTTTTTATCCCTCCTTCCCCCCACCCCTATAAGGCACTGCGCCGTGTCGCCTGAAGGCAGACAGAAATTAGGTGCCTTTTTCCTCTTCATTGTAACCACTACCACCATTCGGATTCGCTCGCAGGATTTCAAGCTGGACGGTTGTGCCCTCGCGATCTCCGACTTCAGCGTAGCTCCCGCCGACTGGTTCGCCCTCCGCGGTCTCCTGATGCCGTGTAGCTCTCGCATTGTGGCACCCCGCCCTTGGACTGCTTCGACCGGATCCCCACTTTCCTATCTCCTTCTTTTTCCTCTCGTTGGCTGTCTTCTTCTGCTTCTACTTTCCTTCTATCCTTTTTATCCCTCCTTAACCCCACCCCTATAAGGCACTGCGCCGTGTCGCCTGAAGGCAGACAGAAATTAGGTGCCTTTTTCCTCTTCATTGTAACCACTACCACCACCATTCGCTTTCCGGGCGCGTTTCGAAGCAGAAGCAGAACTTCGGAAGCCGTCATGTCTGGCCGTGGCAAAGGTGGCAAGGGGTTGGGGAAGGGTGGCGCCAAGCGTCATCGAAAGGTGTTGCGTGACAACATCCAGGGCATAACCAAGCCGGCCATCCGTCGTCTGGCGCGCCGTGGCGGTGTCAAGCGCATCTCTGGCCTCATCTACGAAGAAACTCGCGGCGTTCTCAAGGTGTTCCTCGAGAACGTGATCCGCGATGCCGTCACTTACACCGAGCACGCCAAAAGGAAGACCGTGACAGCCATGGACGTCGTGTACGCCCTCAAGCGTCAGGGCCGCACCCTGTACGGATTCGGAGGCTAAGAAGCCAGCGGCGTCGCCTGCAGCCAGCCAACGAGAACACAACAGCCCTCTTCAGGGCTACCCACTTGATGCTTCGGCAGTGTGATCCCAGCGGTTCGCCATACCCGCCCGTCCCTCTTTGCAATATCATTGCGTCATCGCTCAGGTGAGCAGCACCTCGTGTAGTAGTAGCCTGATCGCGCTGGGTACTTGTCACGTTCACCGCATTTCGTTCGCGTCGTCGTCTTTCTCCTGGGTCTGCATGCACGAATAAATCGCCGCATCTGCGAGTTCTTCCTCTCCTTCCTGCAAGCCAAGCTGCTAAAACGGGCCCGTCAAGCGAACTTCGCCTAGTTAGTTACCTTATCGCGCGAAGGAAGAAGCCGAGCGCAGCGTTCTACCCTGGTCACTGCATTCTTGGAGACACGACTATGCTCAGGAAGCACGAACTCGCTTTTCTGTTTGGAATGCCCACTACACGATCGCGTCACGTTGTGTCGAAATAAATAAAAAACGCCCTATGTTCTACCGTGGGGCACGCAGACGAAGAACGGCTGTGTACTTACAAATGAAAATTGATTGTGACAGGTTGGTCGTGTTTACCGCCGTGCACTCAGAAGTGCCCCATTCAAGAACACATTGTGTACATTGTCCCGCCTAATTTTTTTTTTTTTCCACACCTGGCGCTGCCAAGCTGTAAAAAAAAAAAAAAAAAAAAAAGCAAGAAAGAAAAGTGGAAGGGGATGTTTAAACAATTTTCTGCGCAAGTCAGAAGCAAGTACACAATAAGCGCTGCCCATGCGGCGTGCTGAGGCAAGCTGCACTTGATAGAAGTGGCACTCATGTACTGTACTGGTGCTGCGAACACTGCAGTTGTGAAAGCTTTACTTGGACGGACAGCCACGCAACAATTGTTTCCATTTCGCCGGCAGAGGTGGTGGTGGTGGTAGTGATTAGAATGAAGAGGAAAAAGGCACCTAATTTCTGTCTGCCTTCAGGCGACACGGCGCAGTGCCTTATAGGGGTGGGGTGAAGGAGGGATAAAAAGAATAGAAGGAAAGTAGAAGCAGAAGAAGACAGCCAACGAGAGGAAAAAGAAGGAGATAGGAAAGTGGGGATCCGGTCGAAGCAGTCCAAGGGCGGGGTGCCACAATGCGAGAGCTACACGGCGTCAGGAGACCGCGGAGGGCGAACCAGTCGGCGGGAGCTACGCTGAAGTCGGAGATCGCGAGGGCACAACCGTCCAGCTTGAAATCCTGCGAGCGAATCCCGGCAGAGGTGGTCACTCTAGGGAGGCTGGCTTGGCCGCCCACGCGAGAGGGGGAGGGGGACTGGCCCATGTAAACGCGAAAGGTTCGAGCGCGGGAAATTCGAAAGCAAGGCGCGCTCGCGTGAGCCTGCCGTCAGATGGCGACACCAACCCACGAGCAATGCATTTTCAAGTGCACCCTTCTTTTCCCACCCCCCTCCGCACAGGAAGAGGCGCGTCGAATGTGTAACCAAGGCGCACGACAGTGGTTCTGCTCAGGCAAGCCTACCTATAACAAAAATTGTTCTCCAAGTGTGTACCTTCATTTTCTCGTGAAAATGTGAAAGCCGAGTGAATGGGGCTTTTTGAGGCGCGTGTTGATCTTCCTTTCTATTATGATTATTATTTTTCACCCTTTCATTGAGTCCATTTCCTGCTTTTTGTGCCACATATTTAGCACTTAGAGGTGGGGGGGGGGGGGGGGGGATTGCTGATGTGTAAGATGGAAACGAAGAGGAAAGTGAGCCCCGAAACAACTGTCTGCATCAGGATGCGACACCTCAGCGGTAGCTCACAAGGGATGGGGGGTGAGGACGGATTAAAAGGATAGGAATAATGGTGTAGAGAAAGAGAGATGAGGGAAACCAGAGTGAGACGACATATCGAGGGAATAGGAGTAAAAATGAAACAAAACATTCGAACGCAAACACCCCGTACATCCAACCGCCATTGAGCGCACCTAGTTGTTTGGCAAGTATGTATGAGTGATTCTTAAGAGGGAAAGGAAGATAAAATTGAGTCCCGTTACTGTCTGCTATTGAGCAAGTAGGCGCGCTCAGTGGCAGTTGGATGTACGGGGTGTTTGTGTTAGAATGTTTTGTTGCATTTTACTCCTTGTCATTGCGCCGACTTGTATGCATATACCAACACTGCCGGTGGTCTCTCGTCGTCTTCGCCACTCTACGTAATGGTCGCAAATGAGCGACAACGCAAGGAGCAAGTTTTTTTGGCGTGGCAGTGCGCATTTGGCCTCGGTGATGCGAGGCGCGCTGTTGGCGTGAATGGTGGCGTCTCGCACTCCGTCGCGCCCCTTCGGGAAGCGACGAGCTACAGCGTCGATTGATGTGTTGCCTGGAAGGCGAAAGAAATGCGCAGCAGGCTGTATTGTACAGCGGTAGTGGTTTCGTTTCGGTGTACCTCTTTGCAGCCGCGAACTGCACGGTTGCCCGAAAATGAGCGCCAGCCAGCATCCTGGCGCACGCTTCCGCGCTCGCACGCGGACGGGTTCTCACGCGTCGGCCAATGGGAGGGAGAGAGATGGGTCGTGCGGCGAAGCCGCTTGCCGTTCTCCGGCAGGAGCGCAGTTTCGCTCCGCCAGTCGAGGTGATCGGACGTACGAACCATGGCCCGAACTAAACAAACCGCGCGCAAGAGTACCGGAGGCAAGGCTCCGCGTAAGCAGCTTGCTACCAAGGCTGCTCGCAAGAGTGCCCCTGCCACAGGCGGGGTGAAGAAACCTCACCGTTACAGGCCTGGAACCGTGGCCCTGCGTGAAATTCGCCGATACCAGAAGTCGACCGAACTGCTGATCCGCAAGCTTCCCTTTCAGCGCCTGGTGCGGGAAATCGCTCAGGACTTCAAGACGGACCTCCGTTTCCAGAGTTCTGCCGTGATGGCCCTTCAGGAAGCTAGCGAGGCCTACCTCGTTGGTCTTTTCGAAGACACCAACCTGTGCGCCATCCACGCTAAGCGCGTCACCATCATGCCAAAGGACATCCAGCTGGCTCGGCGCATTCGCGGTGAGCGCGCCTAAGTTGGGCTGCTCCCTGCGCTTCGGTCGACAGGCAAGCAACAACAAACGGTCCTTCTCAGGACCACCAACGTGTCTGCTTTGGCTACGAGACCACTCCAGGCCACGTACTCCGGCCGCACCCTCTTTTGCTGTCATGTTTTGTACGTTCGTGGCTGCGCTGTCTAGCGAGCGGAAGAAAGGAACGTCGGCGCGTCGTTATTACGAAGAAATGGCTCAGCTTTGACAATTCAAGGTAAAAGTGTGTACCATTATGAGTAGACAGACAAAAGGTAGGCTAGCTTCAGTCGGTATGTGTGCAGCAGCCGTGCTGCGAACCTGTGGTGTGTCAATTTCATTTATGTGTTTAGCTTTTTGCCCGCCGCTTGTAAGGTGTTTTTGAGGGCTTCTGTTTGCGTAACGCCATGGTGACTTGGGCTGCTGGACCCCGGCGCAACTTTTGGGTGCACTCGTAGGAGGTGATGAAGTTTTACCGAGAGACGAAATAAACAATTGTATCGGGCCACTTGGTAAGGATCCATCTTGCTAGGAAGCGCTGCCACTATTACACAGACCTCACAACACAAGCGCTTAACTTCAACTGAACGTTTATTGCAAACGTCAGAGTTTATAGAAAAAGAATAGTAAAAGGTAGACAACTAAAAGCACACGTGCCAGTCCCGCACATTACTATCTGTTATTCTCTATCACCCCATCCAAAACACAGTTCTTTCCGCGTGAGCGCGATAGAGAGTGCACAAACACACTCAAAATCATCGCGTGTCATTTCCTTTCATTTCTTTTGAAACAGAACAAGTTTTTAAGCCATATTCTGGACAGTTTTTTTTTGTTTGTTTTTTTTGCAATAAACGTTTAGTTGAAGTTAAGCGCTTGTGTTGTGTGTTCTGTGTAATAGTGGCTGCGCTTCCTAGCAAGACAGACGAAATAAATTGTGTTAGAAGCACGAAATGAAATGCGCTAACGGCGGGTTCTCTCTCTCTCTTCTTTTTTACCTTACGTTTGTTTTTCGATTCAAAAGTATTAAATTTACTCTGTCCCTGTGCTGACCCGTTCAGGTGTCATCGTAAAGATAGACGGTTACGTGTGGAGCTTCACAGTAACTAATGACAACGCTTACATGCCCTTTTCTGTCTCTTTCGGTGCCGAGCTGCGTGATTTGGTTGTCTCTGTGCAGCATTTGGCGTTGCGCACTGGTGGCTAACTGATGTCGCGAGGAAATATATATATAATATAGACAAAAACAAACACGCTTGAGGGTACGAACAGAGCCATCGTGACTGCGAAGCGAAGCCCGGCCGCGTCACCTGTTTGGGTGGTCCTTAGAAGGACCGTTTGGGGAATGCGGCGAGCGCGCGGAAGGGGTGCTCGCTTACGCCTTCTTCTCCGTCTTCTTCGGAAGAAGCACGGCTTGAATGTTGGGCAACACACCGCCCTGCGCGATGGTGACGCCGGAAAGCAGTTTGTTCAGCTCCTCGTCGTTGCGGATGGCGAGCTGCAAGTGACGGGGGATGATCCGGGTCTTCTTGTTGTCACGAGCGGCGTTGCCCGCCAGCTCGAGCACCTCGGCGGCCAGGTACTCGAGTACGGCAGCCAGGTAGACCGGGGCGCCCGCTCCGACGCGCTCGGCGTAGTTTCCCTTGCGTAGGAGGCGGTGAATACGGCCCACGGGGAACTGAAGCCCCGCGCGGCTAGAACGGGTCTTGCTCTTGCCTTTCGCCTTGCCGCCCTTGCCACGTCCGGACATGGTGTTGCTTTTCGCTTGCCGGTTGAGAAAAACTGCTGCCTTCTAAGATGAGAGCCGTGCTCGAATGTGTGTGTGTGTGTTGGTGGTTCGTGGAAGAATGAGACGCCTAATTTCTGCAGCCCATTAGGGAGCACGGCGCAGCGTCTTAGGGGGGGGGGGGAGTGGGAGAAAAGTGGATAGGAGTGTAGGTGTTAGAGGTGTAGTGGCCAGGCGAACATCAGCACAGATGGCGGGCCGGCAGCAAGGGCGGGGGTGGCAGGGGTCCCGGTCTCAGCGGTAGGCCGCGATTCCCGTCTCGTCGAGGAACACCACCAGGCTCCGCAGCGCTGGCAGATGAGGACGAGACGGGAAGATGAAGTGTTCCAGTGTGGAGGCAGGAAGGCCCTGTCTCCTGTAGGCTGTGGTGAGCCTCGAACGTTCCTGTGCCAGGCCAGGACAGGCACAGAGGAGATGTTCGAGGGTCTCGGGATCGCCGCAGCGGTCGCAGGCCGGGGAGGTGCAGCGGCCCTTGGCGTGGCGGCGGGCCGCGGTCCACACGCAGCCGGTCCGTAGTCGCAGCAGGGTGGCTCTTTCCCTCCTGGTTAGGCCCTTCTCTGGTAGAAGCTTCGGTCCCCGTCCGCTGGCCACCCGCTGGTCTGGGTGGACTGTGATGAGAAGCTTCTTAAGACGAGCCTGCGTAAAGTCCCTGGCCGCCACGGCCCGGGTGATGGGGGTGCCAGGCTGATGGGCTGCCTTAGCCAGTGTGTCCGCCTCCTCATTGCCAGCTATGCCCACGTGGGAGGGCAGCCAGTGGAAGGAGACGGACGTCCCTGACGTCGTGAGCGCCCGGAACTTAGAAGCCAGGAGGCTGCCATTGAGCCCGCCCCGGCGATGGTTGGACAGGGTCTGCAGGGCTGCTCTGCTGTCGCACACTACTGCAACCGGCTCAGCAGGGGGGTCTTCAGCCAGGAGGTCCGCTGCCAGGTGGAGTCCCGCCAGCTCCGCAGCCGTGGAGCTCGCTGGGAAGGGAAGCTGGCATTGCCTGCTGCTGGCCCTGGAAGGGATGACACACGCTGCTGCCGCAGTCCCGTCCGCCAGGACGGATCCATCGGTGAAAACCTGCAGCCGCCCCGCCAGCTGTTCCTGGAGCTTGCAGGTGGCAGCCTGCTGCAATGCGGCCGCAGGTGTTCGATGTTTGGCTGCGCCGTCCAAGAAGAGGTGGACCTCTGGCGGCCGGTGGTGTGGCGGTGGTGAGGCTACCGGGACTGGCGGATCCGGGACCATCTCGTGATACAGCTGGCATAGTCCTCCCATCCGTGACTGGGGCTGGTTGCGGAGACGCTCCAGGAGGGCCCTGCCGTCGGCGGCCCGGTGCAGGCGGTCTATGTGCCCCAGCGCGCGTTGAAGCATGCGGAGTGACAGGGGCCACTCACCTGCCTCGGCAAGAGTTGCTGCCACGGGGGAGCACTTGGGCAGCCCCAGGATGGTTCGAAGTGCTTTCCGGTGTAGTCCCTCCAGCAGGTCCCTCCTGGCCGGCGACAGGGTCACCAGTGGGAGGCCGTACAGTAGCACTGAGGACGCCGCAGCCTGGTTGAGCCGCAGAGCCCACTTGGCCGAGCAGCCGCGACCTCGCTGCTGCAGCTTGGTGATGGCCCCCTGGACTCGTTTCACCCTTGTGGCAGCAGCCTTGGCAGCAGGGATCCACGTGAGCCGGTGGTCCACGGTGAGCCCCAGGTACTTCACCGTCAGCCTCCAGGGTAGGTTGCAGTTGCCGACCTTCAGCCGTCTCACGTAGGTTCGTCCCGCAGCCAGTGGATGTATCAGCAGGGCCTCGGTCTTGGTGGCAGAGACCTTGAGCCCGATGCCTCCGAGGTAGGAGATCACCGCATCCAGGGCCGCCTGCAGTGACCTCCGGATGGCAGGGATGGACTGCCGTGGTCCCCGAGCCCAGAGTGCCACGTCGTCGGCGTACACCGAACAGCGGGCTGGGAACCTGGTGTCTGTCGGGAGGGAAGCTGGAAGTCCCGCCAGCGCCAAGTTGAACAGGAAGGGGCTCAGCACAGAGCCCTGTGGTACACCTGCAGTGATGTCCCTGGGTTGGCTGGTCTCCTTTCCGACTCTGACGCGGAAGGTCCTCCCGGACAGGAAGGCAGTCACAAAGCCTCGGAGGCATCCGCTGATGCCAAGTCGGTCGAGGGCCGCCTCGATGACCACATGTGGGAGCCCGTCGAATGCGTTCTCTACATCCAGCAGCAGCAGCATGGCCACGTCCCCGCTGTTCCTTGCGTCCTCGAGGGTGGCAACGACGTCTGAGATGGAGTCTGCTGTGCACCGGTGCCGCCTGAAACCCGTCTGCTGCTCCGGGAAGAAGCCCAGCTGGTCGGCGATCCACTCCAGTCTCTCTAGGGCCACCCTCTCCATCACCTTGCATGGTGCAGAGGTCAGAGAAACTGGCCTGTATGAGGAGAGGGCCGTGGCTTTCTTCCCGGGTTTCAGGATTGGCGCCACCACTGCAGTTCGCCAGGATTCCGGCAGGGTCCCAGCGCTCCAGATGTCGTTGTAAAGCTCCAGGAGGCGTTGTCGACCAGTCCCATCCAGGTTTCGGAGCATTTGGAACGTGATGCCATCTGCACCTGGAGCACTCCGCCTCCTGGATCCCTCGAGGGCAGCCACCAGCTCGTGCATTGCAATGGGCTCGCTGCAAAGCTCATGTACCTGAGCAGCCACCCATCCAGGATGGTGGCAAGAGGCAGGGCATGGTAGGGCAGCAGGTGGAGGTGCAGCAGGCAGTTGGGCGACATCCCTGGCAGCGAACTGGTCAGCGAGCTGTTCGGCCAAGTCTGCAGCCTGGATGGAAAAGTGCACAGCCAGTGACAGCACCTGATTGAAGGCCCGGGGCACCGTCAGCAGGCTCTTCAGCAGGCGCCAGGCTCGTGTCCCATCTCGTGCGTCGTTGATGGAGACGCAGACGCCGATCCAGCCCTGGTTCCTGCGTCTGCGTGCATGGCGTCTGCAGACGGCGTCGACCCTCCGGAACGCTGTCCAGAGCGCCGGTTCGCCTCTTTTCAGAGCCTGCCGCTCTGCTCGCCGCCGCGCCGCTCTCAAGGCCAGGTGTGGGATGTCTGGCACAGGCTGCCCCTGCTGGACCCTGGTGATGACGGTTGCCGCCTTTGCGTTGTCGGCCACCAGTTGTAGGAGGTCCCTGTCACTCGTGTCCTGCCTGAATAGCTGCCGGTAGACTTGCCAGTCCACCACGCTGTACTGCCGGTCCCGGGGGGCCCTGCCTCGGAAGGGGGTGAGCAGGATGGGCAGGTGGTCCGAGCCCCATGTGTCCGGGAATGGTGACCAGGCGTACCGGCACCCTTCCGTGGCCACGCTGAGATCGATGGCAGTGCTGGAGGCCCGGCGCCCACGACGAAGGAAGGTGTCGGACCCGGTGTTGAGGATGGTGAGGCCCAGCTGCTGTAGCATGTCCCGCACCTCCCTGCCTCGCGGGTCCATCCTCCGGCTGCCCCAGTCCGGGTGATGTGCATTGACATCGCCGCAGAGCAGGAACTCCTTCCCCAACCGATGCACGAGTTGTCGGAGGCATCTGGGGTCCCAGGGCTGCTGCGGCCGGATATACACACTGGCCACAGTGGTGTCCCTCTCCTCGAGGCGTATGCGGACAGCACAACACTCGAAGGGACCACCGACCAGATCAGCCACAGGCACCTCTGCTTGGAGAAGCTCCCGCTTCACGTACACGGCGCAGCGAGCAGGTCCCTGCTGGTGGCTGTCGTCCAGGCAGGGGGCAGCACTGCAGGTCGTCAGAGTGCAGCCAGTGCGGCTGCTGTAGCCCATGTAGCCAGGCAGTCGCAGATCCTCTGCCCGGGCGTACACCTCCTGGAATGCGAGGACGTCGTAGTTGCTGCACAGGAGGTGCTCCGCCAGGTCAGCACTCCGCCGCCCTAGCCAGTTGGCATTCCACTGGAGAATGCTCGGGCGGCAACATCGACTCGACCCAAGGGAAGAATCAGCCATGGTGGGGCGTTTGTTGTTGCAAGGCCCCTGCCTGCAGGCAGATGGCACGGGCGGGGTGACCTTCTGGGAGGGCATTTCCCAAGGCCTGCAAGGTTAGCAGCAGGGTTGATACAATCTGGGTCACGGGATCTACAGCAGGTAGGGCCACGGCCACAGCAGGGAGTGCTGTGTGGGGAGCAGCTATGGCTGTGGGAGCGGCAGTGGCAGGCGGGGGCGCTGAGGTACCCTCGGCAGCAGGCGGCATCCCTGGGGCAACAGTCGTGACTGTTGGGGCGGCAGAGGTAGCAGGCAGAGTTGCTGGGGCAGTGGCACGGAGGGGCTGCAGTCCTTGTGGCGGCTGACGATGGCGATTGCCTGATGCGGCAGGAGAGCTGGTAGGTGGGGGGGCGGGTGGAGTGCGCCCCTTCAAAACGCTCGCAAAAGTGCGGGCCTCCTTGTCCTCCTCCCGCACCGCTGCTGCCACAGCACGCCTGGATAGTAAGGTGGTGGAGGATGCCATGATGGTGGCAACTCGCCGTTGCTCTTGCCACCGTGGGCAGTCCGGTGTGTTGGCAGGGTGTGGGCCACCACAGTTCACACACCGTGGCCGTGCCTGCGGGCAGTCCTGCAACTCGGGGTGGGCCCGGCCACAGCGAATACAGGCTCCGGGCCAGCTGCAGCTTTCCTTCACATGGCCGAACCGGCCGCACTGTAGGCATTGCGTGGGACGGGGCCTGGCTGGCCGCACCGGGAAGCGCACCAGGAAGAGGGTGACGTGCTCAGGGGGCACAGGGCTGGCAAAGCGTATCGTGATGGTACGGCCCTCTCTGGTGGCAGCAAGTATTGGTACAGAGGACTTGAGTCCGGGCAGCAGGCTCTCATCTGTAGGCTCACCGTCAACGCCGTGCAGGAAGCCGGTGCTTGTGTGTCGGTCGGCAGGCTTCCGCGCGCTCACTGGGATCCCGTGCAGCTCCTTGATGGTCAGGAGCTGTTCCAGGCACTCTTGCGTTGCAGCGTCCGCCGCCACGATGTTGCGCCTGTGATTGACACGAATCGCGGCAACGCCAGGCCGCGGGAAGAGTGCCCGGGCGAGAGTGAGGCGCGGGATCCCGCTGAAGGTGCCTCCAGCTGCGGCGGGCCGGTACAGCACCGTTCCCACCACCGCGGGGTTCACCGGCAGAACAGCAGCGGTCAGCCTTCTGTCACGTCGTAGTGCAGCTTTGGACTTGACCACCTGGAAGGCCACCTCGTCCTCTGGCTGGCTCGCCGGGACGCTGGTGGTTGCAGGAGTCTCTGCCAGTGGTCTCGCTGTGGTGACAGGGCCAGCGGGTGCAGCACGTAGTCCCCCGGAAGAAGAGATGGCAGCAGAAGTGCCCGCGGGTGCAGCAGGTGTGTGCTGCTTGCGGGCTGACTTCTTGCCCTTCTTCTTCTTCTTGCGAGGGGCCGGTGTGTCTCCCGCTGTGGTACTTTTCAGAAAGGCCGCCGCAGTCCCAGGGGTGGGCTGCCTGCGGTCTTCCTGCCTGCTGGATTCCGCCGAGGCATCGGGCACCTCGTCCATGTGCTCCTCGTCACTGGAGAGAGCGTCAGGAAGGGCCGCCGGCGTATCAACTGCTGTGGCACCATCACTGTGGCCCGCCGGGACTGTCCCCTTCTGCTCGGGGATGTCACTCCTCTCGGAAGGCTCGAGTGTGACCGGAGAGGTGACCGGCTGTTTCCGCGGGCCGTCCTCCTCGTCATCACTGCTGAACTGCTCCCGGCCGCGCTTCCTGGTGGCCGAGGAGTCCATCCCCTCCTCTTCGTCATCGGTCGGGGGCAGCGCGACAACGCTGTGCACCTCCATGGTGCTGGCACGTTCAGGCGCGGCAGGGTCGTCCGTTGGAGGCAGCGAGGAGACTGCAGCAGCGTCCGAGGCGCTGCTGCCTCGCGGGAAGGTCGGCAGTGGGCGGTCCCAAGGCTTGGGTGGATTGGCTTGCAGCCACTTATCAACTTGGCGTTGAATGCTGTCGGTCGCGGCGCCACCAAGCAGCAGGGAGTGCGCCTCGGCACGACAGGTCGTGAGGCTGTTCGATCGGCGATGACCCGGACGGGGGGGGCGCGTAGTGGGCGCCGCGAAGTCCGGGTCAGCGGCCGGGGCGCACTGTGCTGATGTAGGTTTAGTCGCTGGTAGCGGCGCTGTAGCAACTGCGTTGGCCATGGTTTCCCTGGAAGGCCGGTGCGCGACGTCGTCCATGGTCGGTTGTGGAGTGCAGAGAAGGCTCGGACAGGCGAAGACCTCTCACAGGCACATTCACTCACACACACACAAGCACGAGGAATGTCAGCGCAAGGTTCCGGTAAAAAAAAAAAAAAAAAAAAAAAAAAAAAAAAAACGCCGGAGTAGAGCGGGAGCGAAGGGAAGCGCCACGGGGTCACAAAATAAAAGTGAAAAAGAAACAATCAAACAAAAAAAGGATATGGCACTTCAGAGTCAACCGCGCGTACTTCGGGAAAGGCGCGAGTGTTCGCGATAAGTCACACACACGCTATACACACTGCGGGAAAGGTGCGAGTGTTCGCGATAAGTCACACACACGCGATACACACTGACACTCAGCTACGCGAAGTAGCTGTTCCCTGACAGCGATGATAATAAAATAACAGCTAAAAATAAAAGGGGGCTGTCAGGGAGAAAAACGAAGTGCTGTTACGTTAAGCGCACTAAGCTAGGAACCCGCGCCTAAGGTACACGCGAAGCACCGTGTCCCCGCGCCACATACACACGCCGATCAACCGCATAAACACACGGTAAAAGAGAGAAAACTCACGGAACGGCGGTGGCAAGCAGGGGGGGCACAGGCAGGTAGCCCAAGGGCAGGCAGTCCAAGTAGTTGGAGAGCGCACGAGTCCGTCACGCGCGTGCCGCCACAGCGGCTGGACCGCTCGAATGGTTTCCGTTGCCACCATCGCGCGCCGCCGCTCGCGGGGAACGGATGAGAGTGTGAGAGAGGGAAGCCGTGCGAACCAATGGGGCGCGCGCGTTGTGCTGATCTCGTCAACACCCCTCGCTCATATTTAAGCGCGCCGCGCAGGGGCGACACGCGCATTCGACTCTGGTCTCGCGTGCGTGTTGCGTGAAATCATGCCTCCCCAACCGTCTGGCAAAGCCGTCAAGAAGGCCGGCAAGGCGCAGAAGAATGTGCGCGCCACGGACAAGAAGAAGAAGAAGCGCCGCAGGAAGGAGAGCTTCTCCATCTACATCTATAAGGTGCTGAAGCAGGTGCACCCCGACACTGGTGTCTCCAGCAAGGCCATGTCCATCATGAACAGCTTCGTGAACGACATCTTCGAGCGTATCGCCGCCGAGTCGTCACGCCTTGCTCACTACAACAAGCGCTCGACCATCACGAGCCGGGAGATCCAGACCGCGGTGCGCCTGCTTCTGCCCGGAGAGCTGGCCAAGCACGCGGTGTCCGAGGGCACAAAAGCCGTCACCAAGTACACCAGCTCCAAGTAGGCGTGCGTCGTGGGCCACAGCGAGCGGCGACAAATCAACGGCTCTTCTCAGAGCCACCCAAATTGTTTGCGTCGGCATAGGGGTTGTGCTGAGAGATTCGGCTCCAAATCCATCCTCTTCTCTCTGTTGAACACCGCTAGCAGGAGCGTTGGTGTGCCGCGCTCGACGTGTGTGCTCGGGTAGGTTGAACAGGTAAATTAGAGAAGACCGAGTGCGCGGAGAAAAGTGCCACAAGTACGGTAATGGAGGGAAAACCAGGAGCGTGGTAATTAAAAAAAAAAAAAAAAAAAACAGGGGGAAGGTGGCCGCTGCTCAAAACGTAACATGACCTCGAGTGTGTTCAGCTCTAGGGGAATGATCGAAAAGAAAACTAGCGTCAGCATTTGCCCGAGCAACTCCGACATGTCGGGCCAAATACGAAGGGGTATACACGGTATGCAGTGCATGCGGAGAGAAGGGAACTGCAGAACACTTGATAATGTTATGTAAATGGCTTCACCCTATAGTTTAAAATGATGGCGCAGAGTTTTTCAAAGCACCGGGGGAGGGCAAAATATACTTTAGGCGGGTAGAATCAACTAGAAGGTGGTTATCTTATTGGTGGCTACAGTCAAAGCAAGAGTGAAAACTAAACCATTCACTGCAAAGCGCCGGTCCTATACTTCACTATTTAAGGGGGACAAAATAAAAAGATAAATCTAGTTGTTGTTTAGCTAAGCATGTCCGATGTGAAGGGTACAGCCACATTCATCAGCCAGCGCCGAGTTCCTTCTCTGCCACGCCCACTCATTTGTTTACGAAATTGGGGCATTCATTTCTTGAGAGCGCAGGGCAGGCCCGTTTCGAGACTGTAGGAGGAGTGAATGTAGATTGAAGTGCGCGATGCGGTGAAAAATGTGCGGAAGCATTGATGCAAGAAAAGATGGGGGAGAATGTATAGACGCATGTGACATTAGCTGTAGAAGCGGAAAAGCGTGGGGGCGGGCTGCATGCTAATTATTGCCCCAACGCAAAGTATCAACAGCCCCCATGGAAAGGGGAAAAAAAAAAATAAGCTGTGCGTACGCATAACAGGGGTACCACGCAGGTGATTTATATAGTGTACAAAGAAGTACGAAACTCAGTAAAGAAAGGCGGTCGACAGGGGGTATGGGCATTTCCTGTTTTTTACCACCGAGTGCTCCGTTTGCGCGTCGCCGAAACAAACATAGCCAGGCCGGCCAGCAAACGACACTGCTCGGCTTGACGTTTACATATCACACGGTGTAGCGGAACACTGTGTTCTCTTCGAAAGAACAAATGCGCCTGTGCTAGGCACAAATGAGTGGTGCGTTCCATTAGGAATATGGTTGGAAACTTACGTTAAATGAATGAGTGGACGCACCCTTTATTTCCGCTTGGTTTCGTGACGTGATGGACGGCAGCGAGCGTTGCAGTGTAACCGATACACATGTAACTGAGCGGTTGACGTCGGTCAGAATGTAGAAATGTGCAGTTTTCTGCGCGAAAAAGGAAAAGGGGGATGGGAGAAAAAATAATTGTTTGACGCTACCGCAGCTATCGTTATGGTGCGTCGTAGCGCCGCTAGAGATGCGTAGCATGCCAAGGGGAAGTCCGCGTTTAACTCGTCGTGAGCAAATGAATATAACGAGAGAAAGGACATCGCCAAAGAAAGAAAACAGCGGTGACTCACAATTAAGGCTGAACCAGCCAGAGTTGGCTGGCATGTTATCGTGGCCTTGGATGTCGTTTGGATCGCGGGGCTTGTCTGAGTACTGGTGCACGCGTTCGGCTGCAGCCGCCTTTCGTTCAGCAGGGATGATGGTTCGCGGTCAGTGGCCCTGTTTAAATAGATGCGAAGCCTAGTTAAAGTTGTTATCTACGCAGAATCGCCACACTTCATGTACCATTAGAACCGTGTCGTAGATGCGGTGCGGGAGGACTCAGTCCTAAATGGTGGGTTAATTAATTAAAAAAAAAAAGAAAAAAAGCGGCTACTCAGGATTCGCAGTTGGACTGGATGCGAACCAAAGGTGGCAGTTTGGTTGTTGGGTTGCGATTGCCGCGGGCGTGTACCTGCACAATGCGGCCGTCGTTTGTAAGATGATTTCATTTGCGGAGGTTAGTGAGACCAGGCTGTGTTTTTATTGATGTTTCATTTCAGGATACCAACCGCGGCTTTTTCGAACGGCTTGTGGGTGTTTTGTGAGATCTTTTTAGATTACTGACTATGTTCAGCGGCTCGACAGTGCATTTGTATGAAGCCTTCAAGCGCGATCATTTTGTAAATTTGCATCGTGCGTCCCTGCCACCATGGGACCGCTCATGATTGTGAAAGATGAAACTGCGACCGCTTGAACACACTTGCACCACAAAAATGGCACGCGCAGTTTGGTATTGGTGCACGTGAGAAGGGAATACAATAGATGGGCATTGGCGCGCATCTTTTTCTCTTATTGATATGATATATAAGGATATGTCGGCGCACCATTATGGCACCGGCTACTCCTTAGCCGTTGAGTGAAACTTGAACACGTATCTTGAAGCAAAACATACAAAGCAGTGCATGGAAAGTAGAAAACTCGGGCAGAAATATGCAAAGACACACTTACACTTATACACACATATCAGAACACAATGGTAAGTAAATGTTCGAAAGTCAATGAATGAAGTCTCTGATAATGTCCCTCGTTAATATTCGGTCCACCAGCACAAAACAGTGGAGCACACGTCTGGTCCTTATAAAGATGCATTCGCTCGTGTGTACATAATTGTCGACACGTCATTCATTTCACAACACACACATGATGGGAGTCACGTGATACTGTACATA
>NW_027465607.1:0-21295 GCF_043290135.1 Rhipicephalus microplus | reverse complement strand
AGTAAATGTCATGCTTCAGTGAAATGAGTTCTAAAAAATAACACTGACCTGAAAAATTTCTGCGTTGGCTCAATGTTTCCACAAGATTTCTCAAGCTGTGGTTTGTAAAGCTGAAGGCCTCTCAAAGAATCAGAGCTGAAACTCTGGAAAGTGAGGGTCACACCCCAGGCAGCACAGAAGGTTGGCCCAATATTGGGGATAGATCGGCATTGCCTGGCCCATGAACGGCCCAGTTTTCACAACGTACCGCCAAGATTGGCTATGCCAGCCAAATAGAACGGCGACGTTGGACCAGCGTTGACAACGTACCCCCAATATTGGTTCTGCCAGCCGAATAGAACGGCTATGTTGGACCAGCATTAACAACATTCCGCCAATGATGGCTGTGCCAGTCTATTAGATTGGTTATATTGGGCCAGCTTTCAGAACTTTCCGCCCATATAGGCTGTACCGGCCTATTAGAAAGGACACATCGGGCCAGGTTGTACAAGTAGCAGCCAATATGGGCGGAGCCATCCAATAAGACCGGCATTATTGGCCCGCCGTTTGAACGTTATTGCCGGCGTCAGCTGAAAAGTCAACATTACGATGTCATAATATTAAAATATGAGCCAATTTCTGCGTGTGCTGCTTTTTGGCGCTGTTCTGGCCCCAATTCACGCGCCGATTTTTCAAGTTAGAGAGAGAGTAATATATGTGCGGGGCACAATATTAGAACTATCTTTTCGTCATTAAACCATGCTCCGCCGCGGCGGTCTAGTGGCTAAGGTACTCGGCTGCTGACCCGCAGGTCACGGGTTCAAATCCCGGCTGCGGCGGCTGCATTTCCGATGGAGGCGGTAATGTTGTAGGCCCGTGTGCTCAGATTTGGGTGCACGTTAAAGAACCCCAGGTGGTCGAAATTTCCGGGGCCCTCCACTACGGCGTCTCTCATAATCATATGGTGGTTTTGGGACGTTAAACCCCACATATCAATCAATCAATCATTAAACCATGCACAGCTCGTTGAAATGCATAATCGTTGGTTGAAGTTGTGCAAGGTAGACTTTTTAAGTGAGAAAAAATTATCGATCAAGTTTCTCTGTCAGACGTGACGTCCGATGCGGTGCTATCCGTACGTATGACGAAGCTGCTGCGGATACCGCTGTCTTACGCGTGCATGTAGACGTCGAATATCTGACGCAAATCTTATCGTATCATGTGTCGGGCTAGCTATCTACGCGACCTATTCGAATCTGTTTTGCGTTCACAGCACAGTACGGTTAACGGCACTTGCTGCTGCTTGACGTGTGGGAAGAGCGGGGGTCGTCAGTTGCGTTATGGTGACTGAATCATACAACATATGCAATTGCCGTGATCTAACACACAGACGCGCGTGCGCATGCACGCACGCGCTATATTCATGCAACGACCACACGAATTCCCAACAACATCGCAGCGAACGGTTGGTAAGGTGTTGCGGAGTGTGTGGGCGTCGTAGGGCACCATGTCGGTGCCCAGCTCGTTGCGAACGCGAATTTCGGCGTGGAACGCATCTTTTTTATGTACTTTTTTTACGTGTCCCAAAACGGTAGGCTGCGCGATACGAGAAGTACGACACACAAAAAAAGAACAAACGTGAATGCATAGGGCAAATCGTTAATAACAAAAAAAAAAAAAACCACGCACGCTCACGCCACTGCAGTGGCGTGAGCGTGCGTGTTTTTTTGTTATTAACGAAGCACATGTGCTTCCATAAAACATGACAGCCAAGAATGATGAAGTATTCATTTACATACAAATTACTATGAGTTGCTGAAACTCATGCAAAAGAACATAATTTTCTTCCTTGGATATTGATCGAGTGCCTTGGAATTATGCTATGTGAATTTGACACATCAACAGTGCATTATGATTCCCACCATAAGGGGCCACAATCTTGGCAAGTAATAGAAGTACTCTTCCCACCTGATGTGCACCTAACGTAAAGAGGCCTTGTTTCTCAAGTTAGCAATATATATTACATATATATATATATATATATATATATATATATATATATATATATATATATAACCACTGGAAAAATATACCAGGTGTAACCAGAAAAAGGTGCACCTGCAGTTTTAAAGTTTAAAAGAAGCAATGACATGCCAACCATCCAAAATAGAACGCCCGAGAAAGGAGCATCAACCAGTATTACAGCAGCTAAAAGCCTGCTAACAGCTGAAGGTAGTCATGCTGCTCTTCCATTCAAGTATAGTGTACACTGAGAAAAGATACTGAAGATACACCATCAGCAAATGACAAAAGCAATACAGACAGAGCTTTCTCTTATAATACAAAAAGTCTTTAGCTGAGGAGGCAAATAAGTCATTGGCACACAATAATTGCACAAAAAAAAAGCTGTCGCACGAGGCTGTCAGCGCTTAGACAACACAGGCAAAAATACAGTAGACTGAAGAAGGGAAAACCCATAGCAAAAGTTACCGTACTCCTGAGTTCTTGCTTTGCGTGCAAATGAAGCTAGCGTGAAGTTGAACACTAGATTAAAGCACTACAATCAAAATCTGGAAGTCAATGCTTTAGGAATAATATAAAGTACTGAAGAAGCATGCAAAGAGCATTCCTGTGAAGGCAAATATAAAAAAAGACTGAAAGCTCTGTGGCCCTGAACAAGACAACACCACAACCATTCGAAGAGCCGTTCGGACACACCAGCAGTTCTGGCCAACACTAAAAAGTCACAAAAACATACCTCTAATGCCTTTTTTACAAGAGAACTTCAAAAGAAATCTACATACACCAATGCCAGAAGTATCGATGGAAGCTATTACTCATATTCAGCTCTTCATTGAAACACTGGCAGAAGATACTTGTACCTGGATGCTTAATTACTTTGGTACAACTCAAGAGCATCGACGGCAAGTGGCAAAAAAATTATGATGGAAGACTACAATGTGATCAAATGCACACGTCAACCACCAACCAAGGTCCTATGCTAGAGTGAATATCGCAAAAAGTCTTGAACGCCTAATGTCACTGGCTCATACTCAGCGTTCTCAATCAAAATCTTGACCTCCCACACAGCATATTATTTCAACAACCTGCCACCTCTCACCATGTCATGAAACAAGTTCGAGTATACACAAACCTTCCTCACCGTTAGGTAGTTAGATAGCTTCACTAGTGCTTCACTCTCGGAACACATAGACCAGGGCCGTAACTAGACGGGTAGTGAGGAGGTTCTGAGCCCCTGAAGTATTTTCATGCTCTGACTTTTCGTCAACAATAGCTTAATCTGGGCAAGTTGGTTCATCGTGGTTGTGTTCTAGTAACAGTGAGAGAAGTTCAGGAAGAGACAAAAAGGACAGGAAAGAGCGCTGACTGCCAACTAAATTTTATTGAAGGTACTACGCCCACTTTTTTACAGAGTACAAGAACAGTGCTCATGCACAACGACACATGTGAGACCATGATAATATAATCTTAACTGAGAAAAGAATACTCTCTCTCCGAAAGGATGAGTGAAGGTATACTGATGCACTGATCCATGGCCTTCCTGACAAGAAAACGCTTTCACAGTCTCTCTTTCATTTCTTGTTCTTGCTTTTTTCAAAAACAGTGTTTTATGAAACATAGAACTGCACTTACATTCTTTACAGTGTATGGCCATGCGACTACCATGGCCATTCTTAACATTTTAAGCATGCTGTCTTGCTCAAACATTGGGGCATTGCCCAGTTTGTCTTATGTTTACGTTTCCACGTGTCAATAGTATCTCATACACAACATTATATTGGCATTCAGTATACCTATCTTCGTGAGGAATGGTGAAATAATGGCTATTCCTGTTGCTTTTTAGTAAACACACTTTTGAAAACTTGCAAGGGATGGCAAATAACAAGATAAAATTATATCGGCTCGCTATTTTCTTTATATTGTGAAACACCTTATGTACGTACGGTATAGCATGCAAAGATCTTTGGTCATTCTGTTTTTATTTTGGTCCTGTTTTGTTTAACTTGACTTTCTGCAGGAGCGTTTAGCACACGGGTGTGATGGTGCTGTTGGGATATCCAGCATCCTTTAGTCTTTTAATCTGGTTTTTAAGGATTACCTCATCCTTGTGCTCACATGACTTCTGAACGGTGGCCTCAATGCACGTGGTGGCAATTCCTCTGTGTAAATTGTGCAAATGTGTAGTTATGTGTAATGATGTACTAAAAAAGATGTCCCAAGAATCAGAATAAGTGACAGTAGTCAAAGTTTTTGTCACTGCCTTTATACAAATACCAGTTTATTTGTTGCCTCCTGCAGTATTTTAGGGCCTCTTATATAGATAGGATGTTTTCTCACTTTTATTACATTTTTGTATTGATGATGCCATATGCTCAGGAGGTAGAATGTCGTTATGTTCTTTCTGATAACTTCTAGCTTCTGAGCAAAGATAATGTTTCAGAAAAATGAAAAAAGGCTAGCATAATATTAAGACATGGGAAGAAAGCAGAGTTTATCAAAAATGAATGCATTAGTTGGGAATGAGAAAAAAAGATGGATGACAGGTCAGTAATGTCAATTAATTTATATTAGGACACATGAAATGTAGCAGAGGGTGGCAGGTGATTAGTTCCAATGAGATCGAGAAATTATCAGCCATAATATGAAATTGGCTCATACAGGACAGAGAACATTGATTCGGCTTCCACCCTGCAGTGGACATAATATAGGCTTAACGCTAACAATGAGCAAAGCCTGTGAAATTAATGCTCCATGAAATGAGCAGTACTGCGCAGATTGCTGTGCTAGACTTCCCATTTTGCATGTTTTTACCAGCTTATCCTGCTCGCTGTTCAGACACAAAGCTTCACCAGAAAAACAATGTTATACTTGGTGAGGATAATGCCAGTGAATTCAGTGTTTTATCTACACCTTTCCTTGCTTAAGTCCTCCTCCAAACTATACGATTTTTCTTGGAAATGTTCTGCTTACAGCACACCAACCGATCAAGTGAAACAACTTTATTGGGGTCCTGCAGGACGCGCCCTAGTATGCAATCACCATTTCACTTCACGTTACAACATACTGGTGGTAAAAATATTCTCTGCAGGGTACAGAAGTGCATGCACTGAGCTAGCTTGTGCAGCGCGGTCTATTCCAGAAAGCTGAACCTATGTTTGGTACAGAATTTTGTAACCACACGATGCTTGCACAGATTAAATGTGGCCACACATAGCAACTTCTGAGCTTTTTTATGAAATGATCTCGCAGTATCTGAAAACATTTGTTTTTTTGTTTACTTCATAGTTCCCAGTGAAATATTTCTCTTGTTCCTCTCATTGAATAATGGCATTTGGTGTGACTAAGGTGTTCCTAATGCCTCACTATGAGATCAGAAAAACGATTCTCCTTGAAATTGCTTCACAAGCATTTCCTAAGATATTGAATGACACTGCTTGCACATGTACAAACAATTGCTAGTTTTATTGAGGGTTGATGATAAAGGGAATCAGTTGGTGCATCCAAGCCGGACAGAGATTGACTGGCCCTGAAAAGGGCCGTTTAGTTATATATCTTGCAGCATGTTCCAGGTAGACAGGGCTTCATTCTGTAGAAATGGTAACTCATCACACTGGTTCCCCAGCATGAAGAACATAACTTGATGCTAACACTGACTCAGATGTTCTGAAATGTCATAGAGGGTACATGAAGGCTGGGTACAAGAAGGTTGCAGTTGTACTAACTGTACAGTCAGCATGCTTGTGTGATATGTGCATAGCTGCATCAAAGCCACGTGTGAGAATTGCGTGAACAGCTGAAAATCTCAATGGCAGCATAGCTTAAGAAGTCTGTCATCCCTTTTTTGCCAGTTTCCAATATCATCCTTCCCTTTTCATGTATCTTCTTTCAATATATCTGGGGTTTTAATTCCCAAAACCACGATATATTAATGAGAAGCAAATTTTGAACATCTGGTGTTCTTTAACATCTTCACTTGTTTGCAGCGCAACACCAGAAACACAGGACAGGGAAGGAGCAAAAGAGAAAGAAAAGATGGCGCTGACTCTGAAAAAGACGGCACTGACATCATGACACGCACATGTCGTGATGTAAGCTGCCCAAAGAGTGGCCTACCGTGAGAATAGTGAAGAATTGGGAATAGGATCTACCAGTAAGGGCTTTGTGTGCAATTCACAAACAGTGAAAAAGATCCACCAGGGGTGAACCACAGGTACATGGTGCACTCTGGTTGAGAGAGAGCAGAGTAAAACAGATGTGCCAGACAGGAGATTATAAATGTTTTTGTCTGGAGCTGGTGCTAGACCGAGCTCTGATTAAGCGTAAGGGAGTATTGAGCGCCAAGCCAATCTGATCCCATTCCTGTGATGGGGTGCAATGTGATGACAGGTGCGAATTCCATTTTCTTTTTTTTCCATGGGTTTAGGGAAATAATTTTTCAGGGATCAGATGAAAATACCTCCGACATACATAATAACATGCTTATTCTTGGGCGTAGTCATGCCTAGCCACCAGATTGGGAGAAAAAGGAATGTTTCCCGAAATGTGCGATAAAGTGTTTGGTGCTACGCCTTGACGGAAGTATTGATAGGTGCTTTGGAAATCGGTGCACCATTTCTGTAATCGTTAAATATGCAACTGCATGTGCCACTGCTAGGGATAGCGTGACACTCCCAGCCATTTCGGGGTAAGCCGTTTTAATCTACATGAAGATGTTAATGAGCCCGTTCTCCATCACAGCAGTAGCTGTGGCCATTCCTTCAACTAGGCCTACTGCAGCACCAACTAAACGTCTGCATGAATTTAGCGCTAGTACTGTACATAATAATCAGCACGTGCCTTGGGTTCACTTCGATGGTGTTGTGAATTCATCTTGCGTGACAATGGTTTAAGTTGCATGCGTGCCTTAATCATTATTGCAATAGGAGACCATGATTTATCGTCACGCATGGTGTTGCTTAGCTCGGTCCTCAGTGTTCGAAGCAGGTTCCGCCTTGTGAGTGCATGAGAGAGGCACAAGAGTTGATTTCTGCTCTGTGTTTCTATAATTCCCTAGCCTGTATTATACAGGAAGCGGATAGTGCTGGTGTGCGTCAGCTGCCTCAGTGCGCTCTCAACCGCCTGCCTGGTAAGACTGATAGCTCATTCTATCAGCGCCTTGTCGTACTCCCTCCTCACACTGCGACATGTCCTCCACTTGGAGGACATGATGACGGAACAAGATGATACGAAGCCCAAAACCGCAATGTTTGCAAGCCACAACCCGAGCAAACAATTCAACGGTGAAGCCAGAAAATCTACCTGACTAGGCCTGGAGCAACAAGCCAGAGAGCATATTCTTGGCTGGATAGATGGATGGATGTGGGCGTACCCTTTAGATCGGGCGGCGGCTAATGTCACCTAGCCGTAATGCTTAGTGAACTAACCACTAGATTTTTTTCCCCCTTTAAATAGTAAAGTTGGACGGGTACTTTGAAGTGAAGGGTTTAATTTTCAATCGTGCCTTGACTTTAGCCACCAATCAGATAACCTACTTCTAGTTAAGTCTACCCGCTTAAAGTCTATTTTGCCCTCCCTGTCCCTAAACACCAGTGCTTTGAAAAACTCTGCGCCATCATTTTGAACTATAAGGTGAAGCCCTTTACAGAGCATTGTCAAGTGTTCAGCAGTTTTTTCTTTCTCTTCGCACGCACTGCATATTGTGTCTACCTCTTCATATTTGGCCCGATATGTCTTGGTTCGCAATACTCCCGTCCTGGCCTCAAACAGTAGAGAACTACCCTGAATATTATCATAGATTCGTTCTTTGATAATTTCCTGCTTAAAAGTTCGATAGATCTCTAGTGCAGACTTCTTAATCATGCCAATTCTCCACATGTCAGTCTCCGTTTCCTGCAGTTCTTTTTTAACCGATAGGTCTTTCTGGTTTGGCCACCTGCTGTTTTCTAAGTATTTACCAGTCAATTTCCTGGTTCGTTTCCTCCATTTTGTATTGACATTTTTCATGTACAAGTAGCTGAAAACCTTCATAGCCCAACGCTCCTCCCCCATTTCTCTCAATCGCTTCTCAAATTTTATCTTCCTGCTAGCTTCCCTGCCATCAAATGATGTCCATCCCATATCACCTTTTACTCCCTGGTTTGGTGTATTCCCGTGAGCTCCTAAAGCAAGCCTACATATTTCACGTTGCCTAATTTCTAATCTTGCTTGAACTTCTGACCTCATGCACAAGACCGCGTTGCCGAACGTTAGCCCAGGAACCATAGCCCCTTTCCATATTCCTCTCACAACATTATACCTATTGTAATTCCACAGTGCCCTATTTTTCATCACTGCTGCATTCCTGTTATCTTTAGTCGTCACGCATATTTCGTGTTCCCTCAGGTACTCGGTCCCATTGCTTATCCATATGCCCAGTTATTTGTATTTATCTGTTATCTCTAGCGTGACTTCCTGTATTCTAAGCTCGCTACCTTTGTTATCATTAAAAATCATGACTACTGATTTTTCCTAACTGAATCTAAAATCTAACCTATCTCCCTCATTACCGCAGATGTCCATCGACCTCTGCAAATCTTCCTTGTTGTCGGCCATTAGCACTATATCATCTGCGTAGATTAATGCTGGTAGTGCCTGATCAATGAGTTTTCCTTGTTTGACTAAAGAGAGGTTGAAGCCAAGTCCCCTTGCCTCTAATTTGGCCTCGAATCCTTGTAGGTACATCATGAATAAGAAGGGTGACAGTGGGCACGCTTGCCTAAGTCCACGTTTCACCACTGTGGGCTTGGATACCTGTTTTTCCCACTTTTTAACTACCTTGTTAGTTTTATAGATTTCCTTTAAACGATTAGTGACTCCATGTTTTACACCCAGTTTGTCTAGTATTCCCCACAAGTCCTCTTGAACCACGCTATTGTACGCTCCCTTGAATTTCTGCAGGCCGGTAGGAAGCTTCACAGCGCAGCGCCTGATCTTGTGAAACGGCGCAGCCATGCAGGCAGGGCATTCAATTCCCTCCCTATTTATTGTATACTACTGTCCTTGTGTACATCGTAGAACACATAACAGTAATGATAGCAAACAGATCATTGATTCGGGTAGGCTTGGTGTTTTTATGTAAAATGGAACAACGAGAAAGCTGCTGAAGCTCGTGCCTGTATACAGCTGCTTTATATGGAGATGAAACTTTAACGAAAAAAAAATGTAATGATAAACAGTAGGCTCATAACAAACAACATTTCTCTGAGGGTGCATGGAATATATGTCCCATGCAAGGCTATGCATTGCAGTCCTTACTGCATTAATTATGTACACGTACTGCAGGGCATGCAAGTGTATGCAGACACACGCTGACGAAATGACATTTTTTGCTACATACAAACGTGCACTGCACCAAATAAGACGCACGTGTTTGTATAGTCAGGGAACACTCGTGAATATTGATGAAATCACACAGCTCGCTTACAGTATAAAACAAACACAATTGCGAACAATAAAATGCGACGCTGTTTAAAGAGGCGGACCCAGGTTACGAGGAGAATTATCAGTATGGCATACACACCACGTGTCAAGCTTTTGCAACATCTAAAGAGACTAAATATGGAAAGTTGCCTTTGTAAGTTAACATGACAGTACCAAATGGAGAATCCACACGAGAGAACAATTCATCGTGGGCTAAAGAATGTGTTTTAAATATTATACACAGCTTTGCAAGATAATATCGACGAGTTTTACTCGTCTAGGTGTGGGAGGTGTAGGCCTGATAAAATGCGATGTTGCTTCAGAGCCTTTCTTTCGTAATATTGCAATTTTATTCAACTCTTTCAAACGCGGCACCGTAAATTTATACTGGGTGCTCGAACACGGCAAGCAGGTCGCGGGGCAAAATCTTTGTAACATTTTATTACCGAAACAGCGATACTAGAAATGCTTGAGCTGCACTTGCTGTTTTCTAAATTGTAACCTCCTCAATCTCATCACTGTGATCAGGAAACAGAGGAAAAGTACAGCAGTAGTACGTAGAGAAATATTCAATTTCAAGGCCTTTAGCAATATCATCTAAACAAATTGCCAGTTCACTGTTGAATTCTCGATGGAAACAAACAGCTGATCAGGGACGCAAGCTTGGCTTGGCACTGGCTTGGCCGTTCATACAGAGCCAAAAGCCGCTGCAGGAAACTGAATTGCGGATCGTATTGATACAAAATATTTTATACATTTTTGTTTTCTTTGTTTCATTTCTCTAATTGCTCTTGTGATGGCGTGGACCGCGCTTCGCGATCTCATGTACCGGCGCACTGTTTTTAAGTTCAGTATGGCGCACGATAATACATGATTGCGTGCTTTAATTTAAAAAGGTTCGCGAGTATGGCAGCAACACTGCAATGTCGGGAAGAGGCACGGGGAAGTGGATAGTAGTAGAGCCAGTAGCAGCTGCATGGCCGGGTGGAGCGACTGATGCCCAGATGGAGGAATGTCAACCCGATGCCTTTTGTGTTGGCCGTTCTGGCAGTTCCGCCGACTTTATAGAAAGAGACGACCCCGTCGGTTGTCCTCTTCTCTTTTCCTTCGGGCATCAGCGACAACATTGACGGACGACGTGTTCGACTTCACTGTGCACGTGAGTATAGGTTGGTTTTTCATTCGAGTGAATTCTTGTTCAGATTTGCAACTTGTCGACTTAATCCTGATCACCTGTCACCGGCAATAAGTCACATACGTGTGATATTTAGGTGAAGTAAATGATAATGCACATTTTCTGCTCCATTTGCGTGACTTAGCTACACCTGGACATGAGGTAAAGCCTTTGTCGCCTAGCCACTAGCAGGCAAGATCGATCACTCGCATCCTTCAGTTCACGAATCAACGCGCCTGCCTTGAAATTAGTAAGCTGCTCGCAAAGAAATCTTACCGAGGCAATTTTGTTTTCTGTGAACAATGCACCGTAGATTTGTCTTGAATAACAAAAAAAAAAACTTGAAAAATAAATGTCGCGACCTTTTAGAAAACGCCGTGTCTAAGAGCTAGACGCGGCATTTTGTAAAATGCTCATTAAATTCAGTACGTTTTCGTAGTTTCTGCTTGAAATTATTATTGTCTGTGAATTTCATGGCCCAATCTTTTGCTTTGGCTGAAAATCTCGGCGGCAAAAACTTTGTTCAGTGTCCCTTTAAGGGCAGGTGTAGATGCCATCATTTCAGTCGCAAATCTTTTTGCTAGTCGGTCGGCTGGTTAACAATAAGGGTACTAACTAGAGTTCTTCCAGATTTCATCAGCAACTCATCGTCATGGCTTCATCAGATGCTGCATTATATACATTCTATCCTCGTTTTTAAATAGGTGTACCGTATGGTCCACTGTTACAGGAAACAAGCGAGCTCATGGACAGTGAGCCATGTGGTGCTAACTGGCAGCGAGGCTTGTGAATGGGACGCATGCGCATAGAATAGGGGTGCGCCCAGTTTTGTCTGCAATTTCTCCGCCTGTACGCATGACAGCATTGGAAAGCGCATCCGTATTTTAGCTGCGCAATTTATCTAGCCCAGTGCCTCCTGCTTCAGAAATTTCCTGTGAGCACAAAAAATGCATGATTTTAATCGTTGCTGCAGTGTTTTGCAAGTTGTCACCGTAAAGCACATCATATTTTTCGCATAATGCTCGCTGCAACTAGCAAGTTTCGATGACTCAAAATGCTGTTCAGGTCTGATGTAGCAAACATTTTAAGCTCGTCCTCGTGACCATGAAATATTGGTTTATTAAATAATGGAAGGCAGAGTTGGTATCAGTTGATTTACAGTGTGAAAATGAAAAGTGCGAAGGACCGTGCCTCGCAAGTAAGCCCCGAGAGCATGAGCAGAGAAGTAGCAGATGAGGATGCTCATGCGCTGCATTTCCAAATCTCACCAGCACTAATGCTTGACGGACTGCTGGCCACGCACTAGTGTGTTCTTTCTGAAACAGGACTTTGGCCCTGTAAGCAAGTTCTTGAAGGGCATAAGTAAAACGTAGAATGGGCCCCCTATATGCACCCATCCTTGAACCATTGGGCTTATGAATTAGTGCCCTTTTCAAAATACAACTATTCTGAGCTATAAATTGTGACAGAACAGTGCACGAAGTTTATAAAAGGAAAAAAGTCTTTAAATGTCCCCTTTATACATAGTGTTCTTGTGATGTCACTTCTGCCGTTGTCGCCCTCTCCCGCCATGCCCGGTTAACTCTCTGCGTACCTACGGCAGCTCACGTGCTGCAGTGCGGTTTGTTGGGGGCTCGTCATCTGTTGCTGTGAACGATGTGGAGGCATTGTGGTTTTCTGTTGTCTTACTTTAACGAGCTCATTGGATTAGGAAGGCCTCGCTCATTCACTCGATACAAGACCAGATAATCAAGATGTGCGACACATATACCAGCCACGGCGTACACCGGCTGCCCGCCACAACCTATGAGGGCCTATTATCTTGCTTTCACTACAAATTGCCTGGCCCAAAAACAAGTGAAAGCTCAAAATCTCTCGAGCCGCAATTTTAAGAGTGGATGTGCGAAGCGCAGCTGCTCCCATCGAAAACTAGTCGTGCAGAGCTAGGCAAGTTTACAAGAGATATAATATTATGAATATATTGTCACGGCCTACGCCACCAAAGTAGCAATGCTCCCCCCCCCCCCCCCCCAAGTGTTTTAAACAGTGCTGATGTTGAGCTTGAGCCTCTTTGATTGCAATTTGTGGAAATAGTCGAGGAAAATATTATACAAGGCAGATAGCGACTTTGCGTAGTGTGTGTGCCGCGGTAATGCCAGTCATCACTTTATTTTTCGCGCATGCTTTAACACACTTTTCACTTTGTATTTTGCTTTTGTTGTACGCTAATGTACAGTGGAGTCACTGAACATGATAGAGATCGTGTATAGAATTAATTGACTAATTAAAAAAAATCCTGACGCCCAACTTGAACCGATCGGCTATACTTCAAAGTGAACTAATATTGTTTCCCATTCTTTATAGTTTGTTTCAATGTAATACCAAATCTCCGCGATCGCCATCACGATTTTAACCGCCTTCCTCGCCATCATGATTTTAACTGCAGACAAGTTTGTATGTACAGTATCTTGGTAAGCTATATCTGTTTGCAGGTAAATACTTGGCTATGGCACTTATCCGTAATGAAGTTGCACCTGAAGATGCAAATATTGCAAAGTTTCTTCAAGTAGCTTTTGTTAATCTGCACCAGCCAAATACGCTGGTACTTTTAGGAAAATCGGAATGTGCGTTCTCAATTTCAGGTTATAACTTTCAGCAAAGAAACACCCTAAGCTCTGCTCCCTCTGCGTGGACTACTAAATCAACTTGCCTCACTAGCAGCTCATAATTTCTCAAACTTGCATCGTGAGGCAAAACTAAACGGGTGCAAGCACGAGGAGACAACATGGCAGTTGTAGGCGATAGATTCGGTTGGTGCCCGGGCATGTTGGTGGCGCATTTCGGAAGTGACGAAAAGGCGCTGCGAGATGCACGTGCACACTTTGTATAGTTGCTGTATTGGACAGCAAACTTTTTTTCTTATCTGAGCAGTTTTACCAAAGGAAGCTTCATCATATGGCGTGATAAATGAAGCGAATCCACAGGTTGAACCACATCATAGCCTCGCTGTGCTTTTGTACTTTTTTTAGCTCGCAAAATTTATTTGTACATATAAGTGACAACTTGCCAGTAATAAGGCAGCACTTGTTTCTTTACCATATGATCATCTCCGGTGTGCTGCTGCCTCAATATTTCAAATTCTAAGCATTTACACCATTGTATGCTAACTTTTCCTTCAAAGTGAGACAAGCCACATGTGTATCGTAGATCAAGAAGCATGCCAGTTCTGCGTACTTGCAAGGTAAACATCAGAAATGCACAGTTGATCAAAAATACTAGTTTAATGGTGCATCTACATAGCAAAGCACCTGTGGCACCTCGGGCACAAGATAATGCCACATATGTTACAAGAGATAATTAAAAAAGACAGGGGACGTTCCGTGAACAAATAGAAACAAAAATAAAATGGCACGTGGCAGCGAGCGAAGGCGGCAAGGGGGGGGGGGGGGGGAAGCCCGTGGGACTTCAGCGGATGAACGTAAGGTGTGTGTTTAATATGTGGAAGAAAAAAAAATTCAAAACTTTGGCGACTGAAATGAGGGTGACTTAGTGAGTGCGCTCATGACGAGAGTAAACACGGTTATTATTTTTTTTTTTTTCAAATCTCTTTTGAAAGCCACAAAAAATCTGTATGTGGTGCAGCCTAACAGAAGGTCCGTGAAGGCAAATTATGAATTCGTCGTTGTACAAAGGCCTTTTTTTTTTTTTTTTTCATGCGCACCATCCCCGCCGCGGTGGTCTAGTGGCTAAAGTACTCGGCTGCTGACCCGCAGGGCGCGAGTTCGAATCCCGGCTGCGGCGGCTGCATTTCTGATGGAGGCGGGAATGTTGTAGGCCCGTGTGCTCAGATTTAGGTGCACGTTAAAGAACCCCAGGTGGTCTAAATTTCCGGAGCCCTCCACTACGGCGTCTATCATAATCATATAGTGGTTTTGGGACGTTAAACCCCACATATCAATCAATAAATCATGCGCACCATAAATAGTGCTCAAAATTTAATTGCATATGTTGTTTTCATCCTCGCTGTATTCCGTGCTGTTTATGATGTAAAAAAAAAAAAGTAGCACACTGAAGTGGTGCTGCTTTTGGGCAACAGTTGAAAATGGCGGGCTGCATGAATGCGGAATACTGCCGCTTACACTCAAATCACTCTTATGGTCACCTCCCACTGTTTGCAGCATGTGTTGTGTATACACAGCTGCATATTTCCTAGCTAGAAAAATTTGATTTTAGGTGTTTCACGCCATTTTCCATGTAACTATTCCACAATTGCCCACACTGATCAGCAGGCTTTCAATTGCGCTGAAGGACACAGGTGCCATAAAATTCATAGTCGATTCTTTCAAGAAACCGTATGTAAAGGCTGAAGCTTCATGCGTACATACACACACACATACCATATTGTTTTTTGTACTTTATGAAAGCTGCGAAGGTCTCATGTGCCTCCAAGCGTAACCTGTCTTATTTATTCTCCATCACCGCAAAAGTTTTGTGAGTTTCAAATAAAATTACTTTGCGCATGGCCACTTTTGGGTAATTTTTTTGTGTAGGTGTTATTTGAGCAGCCTACAGTGTTTACTTTATAAGCCTGTATGTATATGTTGCATTATAAGGATGCAGAATGTGTGTAGCTGTACAATATAGATGAAGTGTAAAAATTAAGTGTGTCTATTGTAGTGTTCTTGCAACCAATCTTACCCCCGTATTCTAGAACGTTCCTCCACTCAACGCTTCACCTTCACTTGAGATGGCTGATGGGAGCGCCATCTCTAAGCAGAGAAAACTGCTGCATGTCAGCAATAATCTGCTGTGATTCTCGAGTAGCGCAGCGTCGCTTTCAAACGAGCAGCGGCACAGTGCTCAACTCTGTCAAGTGAAGGGTGAAAGTCGAGTCGGGGAGCGTTTATGAATATGGGGGTTAGTTTTGTTGTCTTGTTAACCTGCCATTCACACTGGATTGATGCTACTTTGCTCTAGCTGTACAGTGCTCTCCAAGGCTCAAGGAGGCACCGCACGGGGAAGGCTCGGAGCAAACCATGCGTGAGTTTCCTTTCATTGTTACACTATGCACGTATTAAGTGATAGACTTTAATGTATGCTATTTGTATTGTGCAAGTTTTTGGGGACATACAACTTCCAACACTTATATGTTCTGACGAAAATCACGCAAGAATGAGAGAAGCTTGTGCAAAAATTATGCAAGAGTGTAAGAAGCTTTTGCAGAAGTCTGTGAAATGAAGTTTTGAAATTTTGTGGCAATGTGTCATTGTACAGTGGTCAACAGTCTTGCTCAGCATGCTTGACTGCAGGGCTCCCGGCTGCACAGGCGCATCTACGGAGTGCCTGATGCATGATGGGCCAAATGTCAGCCTGCACACTGGTGCCTCTTATCCCCGTTTGTCTGTTACATCCGTGTCTCTTGTAAAGGGGATCAACTGTGCTACCTTTTTTTTTTTCGAATGTAATGAGTTCTTTTTCCAGATTATTGTTGTTTTAAGGTAGAGCCTCACATTTTTATCAAATACTGAAGATTCTATTTTTCCTTCTAGATGCTATGAAGTCACTCCTTGTGTTACAATAGAGTGAACACTGTTATGAGAAAAGCTACTTTATGGATCAGAATTGGTGACAAACTACACTCCATTCCAGCTGCATTAGGAATAATATTCATTTGCATACTTCTGTTTCTTTTGTTTGTTTGTTGGCTGGAGGTTTGGAGTATAGGGTGGCCAGAGGGCACTGTGTAGTCTTTCTTCATCTTCCCAATTTTGTGAACATCAATTGATAGCCGTATGGGAAGCAGCCAGCATGCTGAAACAGCGGTGCAAGCATGCAAGATGTTCACCATTGCATGCAGTCAGTTGCTGTGAGCAACCTACTGCATACAATTAACTGCGAGTGGTGAACTAACGCTGCACTATGTGTGCCTCCTGGAGAGCTGCAATGGTAAAGTGCCACAATCGTATAGTAACATGGATAACATCGCAATTTGTTTGTTGAATAATTTTGCAACAGAATCAATGGAGTTTTGGATAAAGTTGTGTATCTGCCTGGTTCATCAAAGCTACAGAGTCAAATGCGGTATATACTCGCGTATTATGTGTACTTTTTTTGTCAATCCGGTCATGTGCGAAGCTAGTAGGAATCGCTGGCCTAAAAGCTCAACTGGGAATATATGTTGCAGGCGCTGTCACAGTTGTCTCAAAGCGGATTGTCATTTGTTTGCTAAGCCTGTTCAAATGCCCCCATTTTCTTGAAGTTCTTCCGAACAGTGCTCACAAAAACCAGTTCCCACGACAGGGTTATACCAGAGAACATAAGTACTCTCCAATAATTGTCGGGAACCCAATGTAAAGTAAGATGCAGACAAGGAAGCGCGATGCCAACACAGTGCTGTGTGTGTCGCCCTTCATGTGTGTGTGTGTCCATTCCTTGTCCCAGTCTTCTATTGCGTTGTGTTCCCTCCGATATCTAACCAACACACCCAAGCTTCTATGCTAAGTCTTATTCAACGCACTCTTCTGCTGGCTCCCATACTGAATATTGCATGTCGAAGAACTCCACGCTGATGTGCTTAGCGGTAGCACGGTTTCAGTTTTCTTCGGTAAGCTTTATAACAGCAATCTGCCCCGTATATAATTATTGTAGCCTATCACAAGGAGCGGTAAAAACGCAATGGCCAGATGGCGAAACCGAAAAAAAAAAAAAATGAGTGCGAAAACCTGCCTCATCTAGTTGATGTGACAGGTCCTTGCACGCGTTCAACATCTGTGCTGTGTCTCGGGAATACATTCTTGCCATGGAAGAGGTGGGAAGATAGGAGGCAAACCTTTAGGCATTTCGGACTACACATAAACAGGTTTCAGTTTTCAAGTTCGATATTCTAGGGAAAGCATAAAAGTTCATGGAAGAAGGGACCTTGCACTCAGTCCATTTTGTGTAAGACTGCACTCGCCTGCTCGACAAGAGATGTGCCTGACCAGAGCATCATGAAGTCAAATGTGTCTGTGTGTGTGCTGGCAAGGTGGCTCGGGCTGGTTGGGGAGGGCAAAGTATGCGAACAAAAAGTTTCTTGTAGTAAAGCAGGCTGGCTAATTATACTGGTGAGCAAATTATGTGAGGATGCAAATTGTGCGAGTAAATATGGTATGTACTCTTGTATGTTTCAGCTCTATTGCTACGGATCCTGCGGATCCAACTTGGCATCCGGCAGCAACAAAGACAGGTTCTGCAGGAGGTGCGACAGCTGAAGCACAAGGTACGGCTCTTGTCCGTGCCTCAGCACGCCCAGCCAGCACAGCGCCCCTCTGACCTTCCCCGGCTGCCTGCTGGTACAATTGGAGAAGTGGAGGCAGCAGAGGCAGCTGTGCAGAGTAAAGCTGTGGCTGCGGCTTTGGTGTATATTTCTTGATTTTTAATATGCCTATGTAACATGCAGAAATTTAGTACTGCTTTAAGATACTGTGTTTCGGGAAACACACTAGTCAGGTTATCTCATGAGCCACTGTACTACAGTCGAATATGAATAATTCGTACTCAGAGGCCAGAAAATTTGTTCAAATTAAAAGAAGTTCAAAATAATGAAAGTTACCGTAATTACTTGAATCTAACACGCACCTTTTTTCCGGTTAAGAGAGTTCATAAATCGCATGTGCGTTAGAATCGAGTACGAAAAAAAAAATGAATATGGTCATTCTATTGCCATCGCCACTTACAAAATGGCCGCCCCCTACATGCGTCTGCATGGCGCGTCGGTCATTTCTGCCTATGTGTTTCCCATGCGCAGCACTTCATACATGTGCTGAGGAGTTCGTCATCTTGTAGTACATTAGCATCGACGGCATGGTAGGGCCGACTCCAAAAACTCGACGAGTGCACTAGAATGCTGCTTCTAAAAGAAAAGTAGTCGCGTGTGCCGGAACGGACAGAAATCGGGCCGCATCGCGGTCATTCGGAGTTCCCGAAACGTGCGTGCGGGACTGGCGGAAACAAAAGCAGAAGATTGTCGACAGCAAAGATTCACGCAAAGGCTTCAGTGGACCATAGCAGGGTCGGTTTCCACAAATTGAAGAGCTGCTCGGCGAGTATGTGATTAAGCAGTGAGCGACACAGCGGCCCGTGATGACAGAACTGCTCCAAGTGCAGGCTATGCAGTTAGCCTTAGAAAAAGGGCTAATGCAGAGCCATTTTAAAGCGAGCAGATGCTGGCTAACGAACTTTATGAAGAGAAAAGGCTTTTCCCTCCGAAGGCGAACGGGCATATGCCGGAAGTTGCCGGAGGAGTACGAAGAAAAGCTTCAGAGTCTTCAGAGGTTCCTCCTAAACTTGCGGCACAACAACGGCTACCTGCTTGGGCAAATCGGGAATGCCAATCACACGCCTCTTTACTTCGACATGCCTGGCACCACAACCGTCTAGGAGAAGGGGGCGAAGCAAGTTTGTGTACTGACATCGGGCCACGGTAAAACTAGAGTGACAGCAATGCTCTGTTGCACGTCAGATAGGCATAAGCTTCCCCCGTACTTCATATTTAAACGGAAGACGCTCTCAAAAAGAGTCGTTTTCGCGAGTGGTGTGATCAAGCGGGCCAACGAGAAAAAAGGGTGCGCGTTGCAACCGATGTCTTAGGTTTTTTTTTTTTTTTTCTGTCGTGCAAACCGGGCGCACGTTACAATCGAGGGCGCGGTAGAATAGAGTAAATACGGTAAATGAGCGGAGGGCTCACCATGCAGTGATGTATGTGCATGGAGAAGTTTTATTCACAAATTACAGGACATCCGTCATTAATTAAAGTAGTCAATACATGTCTGTACACGTTGGCCTTGCAACGAGTCAACAAGTTTTGCGTGCAGTTTGCAAAGCATTTGTACTTCGGCTTCAGTATTCTCCTGGCAAAAGAAGTTGCGCGCGGCAATGTCCAGTGCTGACACTCTTCGAAGACAACTGTGTTTCCACTGTTACCATCTGCGCTGCAGCCGGAGCGTGGCCAGCACATGATGAGAATGGAGGAGCGTCTCCACCTGGAGAAAAGCGGATCGGCATTCGAGAGCGAAACACTCCGCGGCAGCTTTTTTTTTTTTTTCTCCATGCGCGGTGTTGAAAGGAGAAGAGCCTCTACATAGCAGGAACGAAAAACAGGGAAGCGTGACACCGGCGCGTTGCAGATCGGCATGAGAGAGCCAACTCTCTGCGACAGCTTTTGTTCCCCTCTTTCTCTTCATGCGCAGTGTTAAGAGGAGAAGGGTCTCTACGTGGCAGGGACGGAAAAAGCCGAAGCGGGGCACAGGAATGTCGCAGATTGGCATTTGGCAAACATTCCACCGCAGTCTTTTCTTTCCTTTTCTTCATTTTTTTCTTCAAGCACAGCGATGAGGTGTCTGAAGTGCCACCGCAGGATTGGGCGGGGTGCTGAGAACATTTTCGGAGCGCGGTATAGCTTTGATAGGACCACAGCGTCAGTTCGAATTAAGTGTGTTGGAATTAATGAGATTCGACTGTATTTACTATAGTCTGTGAAGTCCGAGTGAACTGTCCTAAGCTAGCAGACGATGTAGGCGGCATTGTGTGTTTGATAGGCAGTGACTAGCAATAGCCTGCTTAAAACAGACATTCAGTAATTTTGTTCATTTATCACCCTATTTCGTGTCCGCTGCGGCTCTCTCTACTTTGAGCTACAGTTCACCCTGCCTTGTGTTAGCCGATTTCTTACTTTTTTAAAAATCTAACATTCACCCAATTTCGCAGTGTGAAGAAAAATGCACCTTTGTTTATTGTGATGAGATTTCTATAGCGACATGCCTCTTTGTTGGCTATCACAGAAAAATATAAACAGCAAATGGTGCGACCATCTAGTGCGACCTTTATTTTTCTATCAGTTTCATCTATGACCAAGATTTGGTCGCTCTAAGGTTGCCTCTTAGTACGCCTTGATCATGTTCATTTATCTTGTTGTGCTCTGCTTACAATGCATTGATTAAAAACATGTCCAAGCTTCTTTTTGAATTCCACATATTTTATCGTTTTTCACCTGTAGAAGCTACTCCTGGTCAACATTCAGGCAAAGACATTGTAACCTCGAAGAAACGTGTATTGGAATTTGAGCACTGTACAAAGTAATTATACTATTTCATAGCTAGAATCAATATTTATTAAGGGTTATAACAGTGTTGTATTTGATTTCATAACAGCGAAACTGCATTCAGAGAAGGACTCTGAAAGGTTCTCACACTGAGTGTGAGAGGGCTGATGTGGAAACCATTTTAGGTCAAGTGAGTTGAAGTTAGCGTAAAAAAACAATGAAATGTTGTGATGCCCAAAAATTCAAGTTGTTGTTTTCAGTGTCCTCTTCTTGCAGATTTTTATCATGAAAACATTTCGATGTGCTGTTGCGTTCTTGCATTTTTTTACAGTGCAAGCACCTCCTGCAGATTGGGGGACGTGGCCTCCGAGAAATTGGTGTGAATGCCATGAAGGCTGTATTGGCACATGACGTGCAAGTGCTGTACAGCCTTCATGGCAGAAAAGGAAAAAGGGCCTTTGTGAACCTGAGGCTCTGTAGATTAGTGACAGGTTAGACTTGTTCATTGTTTTATGTGTGTGTACACCCTTGTGTATTCTCTGTACTGCAGTGCTTCATGTGTACTATGGTATTTCTGTTCTTGT
>NW_027465606.1:7500-21338 GCF_043290135.1 Rhipicephalus microplus | reverse complement strand
ATCCACGGTTTGCCACCGCACACCAAAATGCCGATCCGGCTGCCTACTTTAGCCAACAGGTGGAGCCAGGCGCGCCGTACTTGCGCGGCACTTCCCACGTCCACCGAAGTCGGTGCCAAGGACCACTTTCGGCGCCGGAGCCGCGTACGAGCCTACTCGAGGCGGAAGAACGAAGCCAGCAAGGGCCTGGCCGCAAGTGCGTTCAATTGTCGGGACGTCCAAGTCCCTCGTTCTTCCGTGCTTCCTCTTTCGGCAAGTCGTTGCGGCACCTTCCCAAAGCGCGCAGACCCGCTAATCGCGACGAGCGCGACGTGGCCGTGCCGCCTTTCCCTCGGCAGCAAGCAAAACGCCTGGCAACGTCGACGCTCCCCTAACCGCGATCTCGCACCGTGTTTCGTGTGGCGAATTCAAAAGCCGGCCGGCGCTGCTGCAACCATTACGGTCGGTACGCATACGCCGCGGAGGGCGGGACGGTCATCGGAGCGTGCGGTTCCTCCATCGAGTACTGCGCACCTCGGCCGTCGCATCGCCGTGCCATGACCGGCCGCGCGTCAACGCGAACCGGTGCCAGCGAGATCCCTCGCCTGCAAGAACCGACCGGCAGCCTCCGTCACCCGAGGACGCGGAGGCGCTTGCCGCGGACGGCGGGACGGTATGCACTGGTGCACAGCGGACCCGTCACATCGCCAGTTCCTTGACCGACCGCCGACGCTTGTGCCGTTCCTCTCGTACTTGGCAGTCGCCGCGCGATTGTCGGGTCTCGTTCTTGCACGCTCGAACGGTCGGGAGGGCACTCGGCTGGCGTTTCGGGAACGCGCAGCCTCGCCTTCTACCGACGTAACCACGACTCGCCGTTCGCGCTCCGCCGCTCCTGTTTACAGTACTAGGCGGTCCCGCAGCGGTCGGGTCGCGCATTTCGAGCGCTTCGAGCCACGGTGCAGTGGCGGGTCGAAAGCCGACCTATGAGTGCGTTGCGCCGTTTGTACCCGCGTCCGCCACCTGGCCGACCGTCCAAGGTCGCGGTGTTGGCGTCCGCTGGGCGCAACAATTTGTCACGGGGTGCCGCTCCACATTCAGGCAGCCCCGTGGGGAAAAGCCGACCCCGCGTCCAAACGGGGTCAGCGGCAGAAAGTGTCGGGCGCAGACGCAGCTGAGGCGCTCACCCTTCACAATCCGTTAATGATCCTTCCGCAGGTTCACCTACGGAAACCTTGTTACGACTTTTACTTCCTCTAAATGATCAAGTTTGGTCATCTTTCCAACAGACCGGCGCAACCGAAAGGCCGCGCCGGACATCGGTCCGAAGACCTCACTAAATCATTCAATCGGTAGTAGCGACGGGCGGTGTGTACAAAGGGCAGGGACGTAATCAACGCGAGCTTATGACTCGCGCTTACTGGGAATTCCTCGTTCAAGGGGAACAATTGCAAGCCCCTATCCCAATCACGAAAGAAGTTCCACGGGTTACCCAGTCTTTTCAGACAGGGATAAAGACACGCTGCTTCCTTCAGTGTAGCGCGCGTGCGGCCCCGGACATCTAAGGGCATCACAGACCTGTTATTGCTCTGTTTCGTGCGGCTAGGAGCCGCTTGTCCCTCTAAGAAGGTTGTAAGGTGCTGGGAACCCCGCACCTATTTAATAGGCTAGAGTCTCGTTCGTTATCGGAATTAACCAGACAAATCGCTCCACCAACTAAGAACGGCCATGCACCACCATCCACCGAATCAAGAAAGAGCTCTCAATCTGTCAATCCTCCCAGTGTCCGGGCCGGGTAAGTTTTCCCGTGTTGAGTCAAATTAAGCCGCAGGCTCCACTCCTGGTGGTGCCCTTCCGTCAATTCCTTTAAGTTTCAGCTTTGCAACCATACTTCCCCCGGAACCCAAATACTTTGGTTTCCCGGAAGCTGCCCGCCGAGTCATTTGAGTAACTCAGGCGGATCGCTGGTTGGCATCGTTTATGGTCAGAACTAGGGCGGTATCTGATCGCCTTCGAACCTCTGACTTTCGTTCTTGATCAATGAAAACATTCTTGGCAAATGCTTTCGCAGTAGTTCGTCTTGCGACGGTCCAAGAATTTCACCTCTAGCGCCGCAATACGAATGCCCCCGTCCGTCCCTCTTAATCATTACCTCGTATTCCAAAAACCAACAGAACAGAAACGAGGTCTTGTTCTATTATTCCATGCAAGTTTATTCAGGCGACTCGCCTGCGTTGAGCACTCTAATTTTTTCAAAGTAAAAGCACCGGCCATCTCGAGGCACACAATGAAGTGCACCAAGAAAGAACCGGCATGATGTTCAGTCCGAGCCGTCGCATCGGGTAGATGCACTACTCGTCTGGAACTGAGATCCAACTACGAGCTTTTTAACCGCAGCAGCTTTAGTATACGCTATTGGAGCTGGAATTACCGCGGCTGCTGGCACCAGACTTGCCCTCCAATTGATCCTCGTTAAAGGATTTAGAGTGTACTCATTTCAATTACGGGGCCTCAAAAGAGTCCCGTATTGTTATTTTTCGTCACTACCTCCCCGTGCCGGGAGTGGGTAATTTGCGCGCCTGCTGCCTTCCTTGGATGTGGTAGCCGTTTCTCAGGCTCCCTCTCCGGAATCGAACCCTGATTCTCCGTTACCCGTAACAACCATGGTAAGCAAGTAACCTACCATCGAAAGTTGATAAGGCAGACACTTGAAAGAAACGTCGCCGGCTCGTGGCCATGCGATCAGCACAAAGTTATCCAGAGTCACCACACAATACGGGCCGAAACCCGATCGATCTTGGTCTAATAAAAGCACCCGTTACCCAAAGGGCTCCAGGCTCACTGCATGTATTAGCTCTAGAATTGCCACAGTTATCCAAGTAGGAAGAAACGATCTAAGGAACCATAACTGATTTAATGAGCCATTCGCGGTTTCGCCTTATTTCGGCATGTACTTAGACATGCATGGCTTAATCTTTGAGACAAGCATATGATTACTGGCAGGATCAACCAGGTAATCGTTCGACTGCGCGTCCGTCCTCGCCTTCGGCGGGCCGGACGCAGTCTGTGTGCGGCGGAGGCCACCTTCAGGCGCCCCAACACGCTTATTTTGCACTCCGAGATGACGGCGTTCGAGCTCGCTACGGCACAACCTTCCCGAAAGACGAGTGGGAGCCGTGCGGCAAGAAGCACGTTCATGCTCGCTCTTTTTCGTTGCATCGACTCGGTCGCGCCGTGCGGGTTGCCCAAGCCCGCTGCACTGTCGGTGGACCGGCCGGAACTAGCAACGGAGCCGAGACTGCAAAGCCGCCAGACGACGGGTCACGCCCGCGTCTTCGGCGCTTTCGCATCTGAATCGCCCGAGGACGACACGGAACACACCTCGATATCGTGGTAAAACGGCACCGTCCGACAACCAGCCCCTAACGCATCAAGCGGATGAGGCTGCAGACGACTGCCGTGGATTCCCCTGGAGCAGACCCGAGGACACGCTTGACGAGGCCGAAGCCCGCCGCATATCAGACACCCGGTCGCTTTCGCGTACGCCGCTCACGAGAACCCCCACATAATAGCAGCGATAAGTACCCAGACCTCCTTGGGCACTAATACGAGCGTACTCGAGAAAATTTCACCGCGGGTGTGCCCCGAAACGTGTGGCACGTTGAGCGTGCCACAAGTCTACGTCGCTCTCAAACCCGCCGAGGTCGTAGAATTTGCGACCCTACTCACGAAATTCCCACCGAGGATACGGCCGCAAACGTACCGCACCTTGGGTAGGCCACGAGTTTGTGCAACACTACGCTGACGGCACAGCACCGAGGTCGTGCGCGCACGCACGGGAAAATTCCGCCGCGGTTTCTGCCGAAAACGTGAGGCACCACGACTCTCCGCAAGTTCGCGTCGACTGCGAAAGACCGAAGTCGTGAACGACGTGTCCGCTACTCGCCGCCGACACGCTGGACACCAAACGTACAACGACTCGACGGCGTAGTAGAGGCCCACGACGCGGTTTTCCTTAACGACGTCTCGGCGTGGCACCGACAGGTTAGAACGGCCGACCAACGTTCCCTGTCCGCCGTTCGGCTCAGTCGAAGGGCTCGGCGACTTCGGCAACGCTGCGAAGCCGCACGGTGACGCACGCCATGTCCCCATTTTTTTTTTTTTTCTTTCTGCGTCTGCCGGGGTGCCCCTATAATAGCAGCGATAAGCACCCAGACCGCCGTGGGTCGCTCGCCCCGGCTGACGTGGTTTTTCGTACTCCTGCGGCGGTCGCCGTCAAGCACGTCCAAATACGCTACTTTCGTGGGCGCATTCACGCTCTTTCGCTTCGCCGGAGTGCCAGCACTCACTCTGCCAAAAACGGCGAACATCCGAGCGGCGGTTCCCACTTTTGCGTCGGCGTCGCAAACCCCGCCCCGGCAGACGAGGTTTGCCGTACTCGTGCGACGGTGGCCGGCGGGCACGTCGAAAGACGCCGATATCGTGCGCGAATTGGCGCACCTTGGCTTCACCGGAGTGCCGCCACTGACTCCTCCAAAAACGGCGAAGATCCGAGCGGCGCTTCCCACTTTCGCATCGGCGTCCCGAACTCCGCCCCGGCTGACGCGGTTTACCGTACTCGTGCGACGGTCGCCGGCGAGCACGTGGAAAGACGCCGATATCGTGCCCGAATCGGCTCCGTTCGGCTTCGCCGGAGTGCCAGCACTGGCTCGGCGAAAGACGACGAACATCCGAGCGACGGTTCTCACTATTGCGTACGCGTCGCAAACCCCGCCCCGGCAGACGCACTTTGCCGTACTCGTGCGACGGTCGCCGGCGAGCACGTAGAAAGACGCCGATATCGTGCCGGAATCGGCCCCGTTTGGCTTCGCCGGAGTGCCAGCACTCACTCGGCCACAAACGGCGAACATCCGAGCGGCGGTTCCCACTTAGCCGTCGGCGTCCCGAACTCCGCCCCGGCAGACGCGGTTGCCGAGCTCGTGCGACTAGCGACCGCGAAGCCGTCTCGCGACGCCGCTTTCGTGCGCGGCTCCCACTGCGACCTGGGTCACCCGAGGTCGACGAGCAAGAAAGAATGTCGAAAAAAAATTTTTTTTTTTTTTGCGTCTGCCGGGGTGCCCCTATAATAGCAGCGATAAGCACCCAGACCGCCATGGGTCGCTCGCCCCGGCTGACGTGGTTTTTCGTTTTCCTGCGGTGGTCGTCGTCAAGCACGTCCAAACACGCCACTTTCGTGGGCGCATTCGCGCTCTTTCGCTTCGCCGGAGTGCCAGCACTCACTCTGCCAAAAACGGCGAACATCCTAGTGGCGGTTCCCACTTTTGCGTCGGCGTCGCCAACCCCGCCCCGGCATACGCGGTTTGCCGTACTCGTGCGGCGGTGGCCGGCGGGCACGTCGAAAGACACCGATATCGTGCGCGAGTCGATGCTTCTTGGTCTCGCAGGAGGGCCGCCACTCACTCCTGCAAAAACGGCGAAGATCCGAGCGGCGCTTCCCACTTTTTCGTCGGCATCGCAAACCTCGCCCCGGCAGACGCGCTTTGCCGTACTCGTGCGACGGTCGCCGGCGAGCACGTCGAAATACGCCGATATCGTGCCCGAATCGGCCCCGTTTCGCTTCGCCGGAGTGCCAGCACTCACTCGGCCAAAAACGGCGAACATCCGAGCAGCGGTACCCACTTAGCCGTCGGCATCCCGAACTCCGCGCCGGCTGACGCGGTTGCCGAGCTCGTGCGACTAGCGACCGCGAACGCGTCTCGCGACGCCGCTTTCGTGCGCGGCTCCCATTGCGACCTGGGTTACCCGAGCTCGACCAGCAAAAAAGAAGGTCGAAAAAAAATTTTTTTTTTCTGCGTCTGCCGGGGTGCCCCTATAATAGCAGCGATAAGCACCCAGACCGCCGTGGGTCGCTCGCCCCGGCTGACGTGGTTTTTCGTACTCCTGCAGCGGTCGCCGTCAAGCACGTCCAAATACGCCACTTTCGTGGGCGCTTTCGCGCTCTTTCGCGTCGCCGGTGTGCCAGCACTCACTCTGCCAAAAACGGCGAACATCCTAGTGGCGGTTCCCACTTTTGCGTCGGCGTCGCCAACCCCGCCCCGGCATACGCGGTTTGCCGTACTCGTGCGGCGGTGGCCGGCGGGCACGTCGAAAGACACCGATATCGTGCGCGAGTCGATGCTTCTTGGTCTCGCAGGAGGGCCGCCACTCACTCCTGCAAAAACGGCGAAGATCCGAGCGGCGCTTCCCACTTTTTCGTCGGCATCGCAAACCTCGCCCCGGCAGACGCGCTTTGCCGTACTCGTGCGACGGTCGCCGGCGAGCACGTCGAAATACGCCGATATCGTGCCCGAATCGGCCCCGTTTCGCTTCGCCGGAGTGCCAGCACTCACTCGGCCAAAAACGGCGAACATCCGAGCAGCGGTACCCACTTAGCCGTCGGCATCCCGAACTCCGCGCCGGCTGACGCGGTTGCCGAGCTCGTGCGACTAGCGACCGCGAACGCGTCTCGCGACGCCGCTTTCGTGCGCGGCTCCCATTGCGACCTGGGTTACCCGAGCTCGACCAGCAAAAAAGAAGGTCGAAAAAAAATTTTTTTTTTCTGCGTCTGCCGGGGTGCCCCTATAATAGCAGCGATAAGCACCCAGACCGCCGTGGGTCGCTCGCCCCGGCTGACGTGGTTTTTCGTACTCCTGCAGCGGTCGCCGTCAAGCACGTCCAAATACGCCACTTTCGTGGGCGCTTTCGCGCTCTTTCGCGTCGCCGGTGTGCCAGCACTCACTCTGCCAAAAACGGCCAACATCCGAGCGGCGGTTCCCACTTTTGCGTCGGCGTCGTAAACCCCGCCCCGGCAGACGCGGTTTGCCCTACTCGTTCGACGGTCGCCGGCGAGCGCGTCGAAAGACGCCGATATCGTGCGCTAATTGGCGCTCCTTGGCTTCTCCGGAGTGCCGCCACTCACTCCTCCAAAAACGGCGAAGATCCGAGCGGCGTTCTCCACTTTCGCATCGGCGTCCCGAACTCCGCCCGGGCTGACGCGGTTTACCGTACTCGTGCGACGGTCGCCGCCGGGCACGTCGAAAGACGCCGATATCGTGCCGTAATCGGCCCCGTTTGGCTTCGCCCGAGTGCCAGCACTCACTCGGCCAAAAACGGCGAACATCCGAGCAGCGTTTCCCACTTTCGCATCGGCGTCCCGAAGCCCGCCCCGGCAGACGCGGTTTGCCCTACTCGAGCGACGGTCGCCGGCGATCACGTCGAAAGGCGCCGAATTCGTGCACGAATCGATGCTTCTTGGTCTCGCAGGAGGGCCGCCACTCACTCCTGCAAAAACGGCGAAGATCCGAGTTGCGCTTCCCACTTTTTCGTCGGCGTCCCGAACTACGCCCCGGCTGACGCGGTTTACCGTACTCGTGCGACGGTCGCCGGCGGGCACTTCAAAATACGCCGATTTCGTGGGCGCATTCACGCTGTTTCGCTTCCCCGGAGTGCCAACACTCACTCTGCCGAAAGCGGCGATCATCCGAGCGGCGGTTCCCACTTTTGCGTCGGCTTCGCAAACGGCGCCCCGGCAGACGCGCTCGTGCGACGTACTCGTGCGACGGTCGCCGGCGAGCACGTCGAAAGACGCCGATATCGTGCTCGAATCGACCCCGTTTCGCTTCGCCGGAGTGCTGCCAGTCACGGCGCAGAAAACGGCGAACAAGTGTTTTTTTTTTTTTTCCTAGAATTTGTGTTATAGAAGGCACATTTGATATCGGACGATAATTTTCAACTTTATCACGCGCACCGATTTTCGTGTAGAGGTTTGCAAGTTTATGGGAATTTCTCCACTTGGAATAATGCGATTTAGTAGTACTACGAGAACTTCATGGATGTACTCAAGGGTACGGGGCAAGTCAGTTACGTCAACACCTGCAGATTTTTTACACTTCAAACTGAAAATTGTTGGTTGTGAGTCCTCGTGTGATATTAAAGGCCGATTCGCTAACACATAGAACAAAGAAAGAAAGGAAGAAAAAACGCCCGCGCTCGCTCAAGAAACCTGGGTTCGCAACAAGTGGCAACAACAAGCAACCGAGCGAGTGCGCCAAAACCCGTGGCGGCCGAACAAACGCGAAGTCCCAACCGCGTCAGCCGGGGCGGCACGGGACAGGAAAAATCACTTCAGCCGGGGCGGCGGGGCACCGAATAAACCTCGTCACCTCGTCGCAGGATAAAAGAGGAAACAAAAAGTCTAAACAGCGTCTGCTGGAGCGAATGCGTAATAAAACAACAACAACAACAAAAAAAAAACACCCGCGCTCAAGAAGTCTGCAATCCTCACAAAAGGCGACTGTGACCGAGCAGCGTCAGCCGGGGCCGTGCGGAAACGGAAAAACCGCGACTACCGGGGCGTCGAGGCACCGAAAAATCCACTTCAGCCGCGGCGAAAAAAAAAAACAAAAAGAAAGACGGAGGGGGGGGGGGGAACCACGTCTGCCGGGGCGAAGGAAAAAAAAAAACGCGTCTGCCGGGGCGAGCCCGGGTGCGGCACCACCGGGAAAACTGTGGCAAACAGACATGGCGATCGAGTGAGTGGGCCGCCAGCCAGGCTCAGCCAAAAAGTGCAAAGTCCGAACTGCGTCAGCCGGGGCGGCAAAAACCGCGTCAGCCGGGGCGGCGCAAAAAACCGCGTCTGCCGGGGCGGCACGAAACCGCGTCAGCCGGGGCGGGGCGAAAACTGCGTCAGCCGGGGCGAAAAGAAAAAAAAAAAACGCGTCTGCCGGGGCAAGCCCGGGTGCGGCACCACCGGGAAAACTGTGGCAAACAGACATGGCGATCGAGTGAGTGGGCCGCCAGCCAGGCACAGCCGAAAAGTGCAAAGTCCGAACCGTGTCAGCCGGGGCGACGCAAAAACCGCGTCAGCCGGGGCGGCGCGAAAACCGCGTCAGCCGGGGCGGCACGAAACCGCGTCAGCCGGGGCGGCGCGAAAACTGCGTCAGCCGGGGCGGCGCGAAAACCTCGTCAGCCGGGGCGAGCGAAAAGGGGGGGGGGGGGAACCACGTCTGCCGGGGCGAAAGAAAAAAAAAACGCGTCTGCCGGGGCGAGCCCGGGTGCGGCACCACCGGGAAGACTGTGGCAAACAGACATGGCGATCGAGTGAGTGGGCCGCCAGCCAGGCTCAGCCCAAAAAGTGCCAAGTCCGAACTGCGTCAGCCGGGGCGGCAAAAACCGCGTCAGCCGGGGCGGCGCGAAAACCGCGTCTGCCGGGGCGGCGCGAAAACTGCGTCAGCCGGGGCGAGCCCGGGTGCGGCACCACCGGGAAAACTGTGGCTAACAGACATGGCGATCGAGTGAGTGGGCCACCAGCCAGGCTCAGCCAAAAAGTGCCAAGTCCGAACTGCGTCAGCCGGGGCGGCAAAAACCGCGTCAGCCGGGGCGGCGCAAAAAAACCGCGTCTGCCGGGGCGGCACGAAACCGCGTCAGCCGGGGCGGCGCGAAAACTGCGTCAGCCGGGGCGAAAGAAAAAAAAAAACGCGTCTGCCGGGGCGAGCCCGGGTGCGGCACCACCGGGAAAACTGTGGCAAACAGACATGGCGATCGAGTGAGTGGGCCGCCAGCCAGGCACAGCCGAAAAGTGCTAAGTCCGAACTGCGTCTGCCGGGGCGGCACGAAACCGCGTCAGCCGGGGCGGCGCGAAAACCGCGTCTGCCGGGGCGGCACGAAACCGCGTCAGCCGGGGCGGCGCGAAAACTGCGTCAGCCGGGGCGAGCCCGGGTGCGGCACCACCGGGAAAACTGTGGCAAACAGACATGGCGATCGAGTGAGTGGGCCGCCAGCCAGGCACAGCCGAAAAGTGCTAAGTCCGAACTGCGTCTGCCGGGGCGGCACGAAACCGCGTCAGCCGGGGCGGCGCGAAAACCGCGTCTGCCGGGGCGGCACGAAACCGCGTCAGCCGGGGCGGCGCGAAAACTGCGTCAGCCGGGGCGAGCCCGGGTGCGGCACCACCGGGAAAACTGTGGCAAACAGACATGGCGATCGAGTGAGTGGGCCGCCAGCCAGGCACAGCCGAAAAGTGCTAAGTCCGAACTGCGTCAGCCGGGGCGGCAAAAACCGCGTCAGCCGGGGCGGCGCAAAAAACCGCGTCTGCCGGGGCGGCACGAAACCGCGTCAGCCGGGGCGGCGCGAAAACTGCGTCAGCCGGGGCGAAAGAAAAAAAAAAAACGCGTCTGCCGGGGCGAGCCCGGGTGCGGCACCACCGGGAAAACTGTGGCAAACAGACATGGCGATCGAGTGAGTGGGCCGCCAGCCAGGCACAGCCGAAAAGTGCTAAGTCCGAACTGCGTCTGCCGGGGCGGCACGAAACCGCGTCAGCCGGGGCGGCGCGAAAACCGCGTCTGCCGGGGCGGCACGAAACCGCGTCAGCCGGGGCGGCGCGAAAACTGCGTCAGCCGGGGCGAGCCCGGGTGCGGCACCACCGGGAAAACTGTGGCAAACAGACATGGCGATCGAGTGAGTGGGCCGCCAGCCAGGCACAGCCGAAAAGTGCTAAGTCCGAACTGCGTCTGCCGGGGCGGCACGAAACCGCGTCAGCCGGGGCGGCGCGAAAACCGCGTCTGCCGGGGCGGCGCGAAAACTGCGTCAGCCGGGGCGAGCCCGGGTGCGGCACCACCGGGAAAACTGTGGCAAACAGACATGGCGATCGAGTGAGTGGGCCGCCAGCCAGGCACAGCCGAAAAGTGCAAAGTCCGAACCGTGTCAGCCGGGGCGACGCAAAAACCGCGTCAGCCGGGGCGGCGCGAAAACCGCGTCAGCCGGGGCGGCACGAAACCGCGTCAGCCGGGGCGGCGCGAAAACTGCGTCAGCCGGGGCGGCGCGAAAACCTCGTCAGCCGGGGCGAGCGAAAAGGGGGGGGGGGGAACCACGTCTGCCGGGGCGAAAGAAAAAAAAAACGCGTCTGCCGGGGCGAGCCCGGGTGCGGCACCACCGGGAAGACTGTGGCAAACAGACATGGCGATCGAGTGAGTGGGCCGCCAGCCAGGCTCAGCCCAAAAAGTGCCAAGTCCGAACTGCGTCAGCCGGGGCGGCAAAAACCGCGTCAGCCGGGGCGGCGCGAAAACCGCGTCTGCCGGGGCGGCGCGAAAACTGCGTCAGCCGGGGCGAGCCCGGGTGCGGCACCACCGGGAAAACTGTGGCTAACAGACATGGCGATCGAGTGAGTGGGCCACCAGCCAGGCTCAGCCAAAAAGTGCCAAGTCCGAACTGCGTCAGCCGGGGCGGCAAAAACCGCGTCAGCCGGGGCGGCGCAAAAAAACCGCGTCTGCCGGGGCGGCACGAAACCGCGTCAGCCGGGGCGGCGCGAAAACTGCGTCAGCCGGGGCGAAAGAAAAAAAAAAACGCGTCTGCCGGGGCGAGCCCGGGTGCGGCACCACCGGGAAAACTGTGGCAAACAGACATGGCGATCGAGTGAGTGGGCCGCCAGCCAGGCACAGCCGAAAAGTGCTAAGTCCGAACTGCGTCTGCCGGGGCGGCACGAAACCGCGTCAGCCGGGGCGGCGCGAAAACCGCGTCTGCCGGGGCGGCACGAAACCGCGTCAGCCGGGGCGGCGCGAAAACTGCGTCAGCCGGGGCGAGCCCGGGTGCGGCACCACCGGGAAAACTGTGGCAAACAGACATGGCGATCGAGTGAGTGGGCCGCCAGCCAGGCACAGCCGAAAAGTGCTAAGTCCGAACTGCGTCTGCCGGGGCGGCACGAAACCGCGTCAGCCGGGGCGGCGCGAAAACCGCGTCTGCCGGGGCGGCACGAAACCGCGTCAGCCGGGGCGGCGCGAAAACTGCGTCAGCCGGGGCGAGCCCGGGTGCGGCACCACCGGGAAAACTGTGGCAAACAGACATGGCGATCGAGTGAGTGGGCCGCCAGCCAGGCACAGCCGAAAAGTGCTAAGTCCGAACTGCGTCAGCCGGGGCGGCAAAAACCGCGTCAGCCGGGGCGGCGCAAAAAACCGCGTCTGCCGGGGCGGCACGAAACCGCGTCAGCCGGGGCGGCGCGAAAACTGCGTCAGCCGGGGCGAAAGAAAAAAAAAAACGCGTCTGCCGGGGCGAGCCCGGGTGCGGCACCACCGGGAAAACTGTGGCAAACAGACATGGCGATCGAGTGAGTGGGCCGCCAGCCAGGCACAGCCGAAAAGTGCTAAGTCCGAACTGCGTCTGCCGGGGCGGCACGAAACCGCGTCAGCCGGGGCGGCGCGAAAACCGCGTCTGCCGGGGCGGCACGAAACCGCGTCAGCCGGGGCGGCGCGAAAACTGCGTCAGCCGGGGCGAGCCCGGGTGCGGCACCACCGGGAAAACTGTGGCAAACAGACATGGCGATTGAGTGAGTGGGCCGCCAGCCAGGCACAGCCGAAAAGTGCTAAGTCCGAACTGCGTCTGCCGGGGCGGCACGAAACCGCGTCAGCCGGGGCGGCGCGAAAACCGCGTCTGCCGGGGCGGCACGAAACCGCGTCAGCCGGGGCGGCGCGAAAACTGCGTCAGCCGGGGCGAGCCCGGGTGCGGCACCACCGGGAAAACTGTGGCAAACAGACATGGCGATCGAGTGAGTGGGCCGCCAGCCAGGCACAGCCGAAAAGTGCTAAGTCCGAACTGCGTCTGCCGGGGCGGCACGAAACCGCGTCAGCCGGGGCGGCGCGAAAACCGCGTCTGCCGGGGCGGCACGAAACCGCGTCAGCCGGGGCGGCGCGAAAACTGCGTCAGCCGGGGCGAGCCCGGGTGCGGCACCACCGGGAAAACTGTGGCAAACAGACATGGCGATCGAGTGAGTGGGCCGCCAGCCAGGCACAGCCGAAAAGTGCAAAGTCCGAACCGTGTCAGCCGGGGCGACGCAAAAACCGCGTCAGCCGGGGCGGCGCGAAAACCGCGTCTGCCGGGGCGGCACGAAACCGCGTCAGCCGGGGCGGCGCGAAAACTGCGTCAGCCGGGGCGAGCCCGGGTGCGGCACCACCGGGAAAACTGTGGCAAACAGACATGGCGATCGAGTGAGTGGGCCGCCAGCCAGGCACAGCCGAAAAGTGCTAAGTCCGAACTGCGTCAGCCGGGGCGGCAAAAACCGCGTCAGCCGGGGCGGCGCAAAAACCGCGTCTGCCGGGGCGAAATAAAAAAAAAAAACAAAGAAAAAAGCCCGCGCTTAATCAAAAGAAAACAAAGAAAAAAGCTTGCGCTTAATCAAAAGAAAACAAACAAAAAAAGTTCGCGCTTAAGCCTGGCGGTGGAACCACCGGGGCAAACAGACCTGGCGATCGAGTGAGTGGGCCGCCAGCCGGGGTGAGCCAAAAAGTGCAAAGTCCGAACCGCGTCAGCCGGGGCGACGCAAAAACCGCGTCAGCCGGGGCGGCGCGAAAACCGCGTCAGCCGGGGCGGCGCGAAAACCGCGTCAGCCGGGGCGGCGCAAAAACCGCGTCAGCCGGGGCGGCGCAAAAACTGCGTCAGCCGGGGCGGCACGGAAAAACGAAAACCGCGTCAGCCGGGGCGACATCAAAATGAGGAAAAAAAAAAAAAAACTGCCTTAGGACACCTGCGTACACTTTCATGCGTTTGGGCATATCTCTCTGTAACACGCGCGCCCCTCGTTACGCGCGGCACTCTGTTTTCTCCGACACCCATATTTCGGCGGCATGTGGCACGCGCGCCCGTCCCTACGCACGGCACACCGCAGTGCTTTCTCGATATTTTTCTTTTCCTCCAACACCGTCATCTATAGGCTTTTAGTGACCTGTTGCTCGTGGCACAAGTTCGCTTGCTCTGACACCTCTTGCATGCGCACCGTTTTTGCGCACGGTGCTATGCCGCAAAGCACGGCAGTCGCATGCGTTTCTCTCAGGCACCTCTTT